>NC_051161.1:24916327-24994570 GCF_013339745.2 Dermacentor silvarum
TTTACATGAACACCATCAGCTTTGTCTCAGCCGTACATAAAATGATCATATATTTTCTTCCTTTCTTCATTCCTTTCCCGTCTTCCCTTTTCCTTCCCTATGCAGAGTAGCAAGTAGGCTCCTGCATATTAACTGGCACAATTCTCTGCATTTCAATAAAGAACCTTCTTTATTTTTTCTCTCTATCCTTAAATACATTGGCGAAAATCATGCCGAATATTAGGCAAAAAGAGCAACACTATTTAATTCGCCAGATAATATAGGAGACCTGTTTTCAAGTTATTGAGCGCAAAAAAGTTGTAGAGCAAGATGGCATGGCTGTCGTAAAATTACAAAAGCCACCTGTTGAGCGCCGGATGCATTTCCTTTTCAGTCCATGACTTTGACGTCAGTGCGTCGACTCTGTACGTCATGGTTGTATATTTCCAGTCGTTTCATATTGGCGCATCCTACCACACACATTCAAACAACTTTTGCCGACACTGTGATTCACTGCACACAGCACACCTCGCCTGTACCGGTCCTTCACTCCTTTTTGGAAACTGTAAACGTCATACCCACAATTCGCAATGATGACACCGACTGCGTCCGTAAGACAGTACCACATTCAAGTTAATAGCCCTTGCTTAGGGAATTTTTTCTCGTATATACACCGAAAGTCTCAGAAAGCTTCGCTGGTTGAGTTCCTGCGTATATTGTAATGCGTTGTAATCATATTTATTTTATTTGCATGTTATTTATTTATCCACAAGCACACAGGCTCCAGCAGGAGTATCATGTGAGGGGGGGGGGGGGGGGGGGATTACAATATATACAGGGTGTTTCAGCGAACACTTTCAGAAATTTTATAGATGTCTGTAGCAGATAGTACAATTCTAGTTCAAGAGCTCGTCTACTCGAAGAGGCGGACATTACTTGCACAAAACATTGAAACGCATAACCGAATAATTCACAAACATTCACTTATTAAGTTTTTAACTAATTACCTTTAAGCCCCTACTGCAATTTACAAATTCTACCTGTGGAGTTCGCACGACGGATCTGCTTGAAACGAATTCTCAGGATGACACCAGTTTCGAGATATTATTTCCCGAACTTTGCGGAGAAATTCGTTGGCATTGTAGAGTTACAAACAACAAATTAGTATAAGGATGTTAGGGTATACATAAAACAAGGTGTATCAGTAAATAGGTTAGTAGCATTAAGTACACGCTGACAAAACTTGAGGCATCACTAGTAACTGGTACAGGAAATGCAAGGCAACGTCGTCACCAGTCACATTTGCAATCCATTAAACTATGCTAGCATAAGACTAAGCTGCCTGCAATTCCCTAAGTGTTAGCTTACCAATACGGCTTAAGTTAATGGTTCTCTTTACTGTCCCTTTATGGAGGTGTTGGTCGGATAAACTTTTCTTGAGTCCTCCAATGTGGAATCCCTACCTTTTTCTAAGTGCTACACTGAGATGTGTTGAATTGTCTCAATCACACGAGTCAGTTATACTAGCCGGATCGAGGTGTGCCGCGCGATAGGCGCAATAAAGCCAATAAGGATTAGTTGGAAACCTAATATTCCAGCGCCTGGAATGGACGCAGAGACTCAGCATTTGTTTAACTTCATCTGGCATAACAGGAAGTTCGCATAGCGGTATTCAATAGCGCCTGGACGCTTTAAATTCAGCAGCAAATTTAGCGTGTTCGACCCTCCGTCTTCGCAAACACAGCAAGCAGAACTACGGAGCACATCAGTAGGCGTACACTCAAATATCTTGAACGTAAGCGTATTTTCCTTTTTTTTTCATCGTTTCTCGTGGTCGAAATGGAAAGGCAAAGCAAAAAAGGTGTAACAACTTCACAAGCGAGCGGGACACCCACCAATACTACCCCTACGAAAGCAATGTTCTATTCAAACGCGTATAAAAAAAATACAAAACCTTGACGGTTTTAGTTGTCGTTTTCTTCGCCGTAATGGCTTTCTAAGAATTTGTGGCGACTGGCAAAGTTTTCGTGAAGCCCACTAATGCGAAAACTTGCGCACACTTCTCTCTCTCTCTCTCTCTTTCTCTCTATCTCGCTCAAGAACGTTCACGTCCCACTAGTGTGGTCATTGAGGCCGAGAAAACGTTTACTGCCTGGACTGGCTTAAAAGCTAAAAAGCCTTCTCTGGACTGGACTTTCACAGTACTCTTACTCGGCTAAAATTTTCTGGTATATCAAAGTCCTACGCAAAACGAGACATCAGGGGGAAAAAAAGAATGAAAGATAATATTGTGTATAAATTCCAAGTTGGGCACAGAGCGGCGTTCTCGGAAACAAATAACAATTAGATGACTAGAAGCATGAAAGCCGAGTTTTATGTCGATGCAAAGTTACTAAGATGATATATATTTTCCTGTCGACCATTAATTTAAAACCCGCCGTGGTGGCGTAGTTTCGGCATTTCGAAGGAAGCTGGAATGCAAGAACGCCCGTGTATACCGTACATTGGAGGCACGTTAAAGAACCCTAGGTGGTCAAAATTACACCGGAGTCCATCACGACGGCATACCTCATAATCAAATCGTGGTTTTGGCACCGTAAAGCCCCAGAATTTAATTTAATAAATTTATGCGACCACAAACCAGTTTGCTTGCCTCTATAGCGTTGCTTTCATGTGCACACCACCTCTGGACGTACTACATAGACACGTTGTGCATATAATACACTCATTTTCAAAAACAAGACACTCTTACGCTAGAATTGCTCGTAAGTGAAAATTTTCAGCCAATCCTGGTGCACGCCATATTATTAGCGAAGGGGTCCCCGGCCAGTGGCAAATATTACTCATGAACAAAACAATTTGTGAATTCGGCGCCCTGGCGTTACAATAGGCTACAGGAAATGTACTGTGGACGTACTGTAGATATACTATGGCTTATAACCTTAACGAAGCTTTCTGATTAGCTCAAATGTGTAAGTGCATGGCCGTAGATGTTTGTGATACTTGTGTGTTTACGTGATCACTGTATATACCATAATTTAACCCTGCAGTTACAGTACCATGCAAGGCGACACGCCAGGCTAACATCTCGCAGCGTATCATTAAAGTTTGTATCCTTCTCTATCTCTCTATGTGCCTTATAATAAATCCAATATCACAAATCCGCAACTCGCCTGTGGACAGTTCACTCAATGTAGACAGCCTGAATGCTAGAAGCCTGTAGCCTTAATAAACATTGCCAGCCTAAACTACTCGCGCTTTGAGAGCGATTTTCTTCCGCATATGTATTGAGATTCAGTGTTTTAATTAAATAAATGTGTTTAATTGTGTCAAATGCAGTGTCAGTCGACATTCCAATACGCCCAGAAGGCTTAGGGCTGAAGCAGCAAGTACTTCACGCTAATAAATAGAACGCGAGAATCACTAAATTTGCCGCCGGCGTTTCATTAATTTTGTGGTTTTTAAAGGGGCCCTGGACCACGTTTCTTTCAATCCTCAAAAATTCCTTATAACTGATTGTGGTGCCACACAGGAATATATTGTCGAAAACGCTTTTACGAAAACACCTAGTACAAGCGTAGCTACTACGAGTGCAATATTTACCTTTCTCACTCCCCGTCAACGTCCTCTGTTCCGAAGCACAGGGTTTGTCCCGGTGGTGGTGCACCGGCTACGACGTAACGTCACGTGGCTTCAATGTTGTGTCAGGGTGCGGAAACTCGCTATACCTCCCTTGGGACGCCCGGTACCATGCCGATACGCGGCGGCAGCGCCGCTTCCACCACTGGCGGTTGCCGGATATCCAACTGGAAATAATTCATATACAAAACAATCTCTCCATGACGTCACTAATGAGGTCCGAAGGTAGAGGGAGAGGGTGCGCATCGGGAGGAAGAGGGTTGCTGCGGAAGCCCTCCTTTCCCACTTCACATGCAAACGAGCTCTGTTCGTGCTCTCTCGCAGGTGCGCTGGCCGCGCGGCGACAGCGGCCAAATCGCGGAGCAGAACCCGCTGAAGTGGGCCGTGCTTAGGAAGCGCTTTCTTTCTGCCGAGTTTACCTTGCAAGCTCCTATTCATTATTTAAATCACTGGGGCATCGCTCGTACACACCAGCGCCAAGTAATTGTAATGAGAAATATTTATATTGCAAACCGTCGTTAACTACCAATATTCGCTGTTAAAATGTTACATTTCGTCACTTCGTGAAAGTAGTCGCTTTGAAATTTCTAACTTCTGGTTAAGTTTAGGGCTACGGTTCAGTTAGTCTGCAGATGCCCAGTGGGGGCTAGCATAAAGAAAATAACTTCCTGGCACCATCATTCGTTAATTTTGCTCGTGTGTTGTGAAGTGGATCAACTAAAGCTGGCCGATTTATCAGTCAGCCAAAACTCAGCACAAGTAAAAGTCAAACGATTTTCTTTTTATTTGCACATTTCGTACTGGAAAAAGACTGACCTCCACGCAATTCGAAAATGTCGATCTGCAGAAGCAATTTTCATTTACAACTGAAATTTGTACATAATGAGCGAACATAAATTACAGAAATCCAAACCAGTGTGAAAATTATTAACCATCGCGGCTGTGTCTTTCTTTTTTCTTTCTTTTTACTTCGTCGACCGACGCTACTTTTATGTCAGTCCACTCAGGCTTGCACAAAACTGGTTTACTCATGCAAAATGAATACCTGCTCAGAAAATAGAGTGAAATACTTGCTCTTACCTGTTCTCATTAGGAAACCTGAAAAACTTCGCAGAACTGGAAATCCCGGTGTTCGAACACCACACAGCCGCACAGGACATGTGATGTCCCGATTTAGCCATCTTCGTCTAATGTTTGGTTGGCCTGGTTTCCTCCGTCTTCCGTTCTTTGTACGCCTGATCAAGCTTCTCTGTCTTATCTTTCCCATCTTCGTATTTCACACGACAACCAAAGCAGGTGACCGAGCGCCATACGACTTGTGATATCGCTGAGCGAGTGGCAAGGGTGAGCGGAAGCAAGCGCGACGGACGCATGAAGACAAGCACTTCACGCGCATCGCCCGATTTAAAATTCACGAAAATAGAAATAAAAAATGTCACAGTTTCGCCCTAAGGGCGAAGCAATGAATGCGATAGCAACAAAGCAATGTCATACGAAGTAAGGTGAGCGGCTTTGGTAGCAATATGAATTGTAGTAAACATGGCCTGATTAAGTAAGCAGGTGTGCTGCGGCGTAAATAGACCGACATGAAGAGAGACTCGATGACCACGAGAAGGCGCGTGTGAAACGGTGGTGTTGATGAGAAGCGCTTCCCGTGGGCAGCACGTGCGAAGGGACACACCTGTAGTGCTGCACTGTCGATCCGGGCAGCATTGCATGTGTAGCGTGCGTTGGAAAATGTAGCCCGACTATTACTAACTGAATGAACAAGCGTGGTGCGAGCACGCACAAACATGAATAGATCACACTGAATGACTGGAGACAACGACTGTCAAAACGCTGGCAGCGAGCGCATACGCCGCCGCGGGCGAAGGTACGTGCGGTCTATCGCTGCAACGGAAACTGAGCGGCGAATGCACGGCGCATAAAGGTCAGAGCCGTGTGGAGATAAGAGACGGTGCGGGTGAGCGAGCGACGAGCACGGTTGTTGGCAGAGTAGAAGTGCGCCCCCCCCCCCTCCCCCCCGCGCTCCCTCCGGCGCTGGCTTCCCGCTTCCTTGCTTGCGCGTGGGTGATTGAGTGCGTTCGCTCTCCGTGATAGCGCGCGTCCCCGCACGCTTCCGCTCGGGCATACGGCGCGCTGCGAAGATTTTATCTATAGGGAACCTCACGGCGACGGCGACGGCGACGGCGACGGCATAAATCCGGTTGAAGTGTCCATATAATTGCTATCGCAATAAAAAAAAATAACTTATAATGTCCGGCAGCCGCTAGGAGCGCACATGTTCCTTGAAACCGAAACTAGCACTCACCTTCCGGGGGTGGTTATGTTTCTTCTTTCAGCGGAAATGGACGTGCGCTGTCGAAAACCCATACTTCCGCTCGCTGTTACTATAGTAACGGTGGTCGCATCGCTAGATAGCTGCGCGCGGCTGTTATCGCGTTGGATCGTCACTAAAATCTGCAGCGAGTCACTTATCGTGATGCGCCATTTGGCCTTGCTGGCCTGTGACAGCTTCGCGTATGCACCGATTTCTACAGTGCGTTGCATAATTTTTTTTATTTATTCCTCCGAATAAATACATCGCTGAATAATCGCATTGTCCTTCATCTTCTTTAGTTTGCTCGCGGATATTGTAGCGAAATTACGACCCCCTTTTTTTCTGTTTTTTGCGTATATATGGTGTGTTTTTTTTTTTTTTTTTTCTAGCTGCACCAGATTTTTAAAAATTTCCTATGGCAGATAGCCCAATTTTGACTCTTGATCTAAATTACTCGATGAGGCGGTCACTACTTCTACAAAAAATCAGAATGCATAATTTCATAATTAACATAATTACGGTAATTACATTTTTAATTATTTAGTTTACGGCCTATATTTCAATCTACGAATTATAGCCGCTGAGCTCGCAAGGCGTGTGCACTTGGAACGAATTCTCAGGATGGCGTCAGGTTTGATATAATAATTTTCAAGGTGTCCGACGAAATGCATACGCGTTCCAGTTACGTACTTTTGTGCTTGAATGCATAAAACAGCGCCAATGCATTTCGTCGGACACGTTGAAAATTACTCGAAACTGATGCGGTCCTGAAAATTCGTTCCAATTCTCGCAACTCACTAGCTACAATTCGCAGATTCAAATATGTGCCGTAAAATGATTAATGCGAAGGTTAATTATCGTAATTGTGCTAATTATTCAACTAAGCATTTCTTATTTCTCGTAAAAGTAATGACCGCCTCATCGAGTAATTTAGATAAACGGTTAGAATTGTTCTATCTGCTACAGATAATTTTGAAAAACTTGGTGCAGTTACAAAAAGAAAAGAAAGAAAAAGAAACACCCTGTATATTTTATCGAAGTTCTCGGTGCCATGATTTTGTATGGGAAGTTTCTGCTCTTATCAACGGCCGTTGAAAGTTCAATTTGCGGCTGCGGCATCAGCACGCCGATCATTCTAGTCTAGCTACTGAGGGGGGCGTGGCACTTGCTCTGGTGCAAAGTACTGCAGGGAAAGAAATGTATTTGTTGACTATTTTATACACCGATGTTCCAGAGTATACAGCAAGTTATAACAAAAACGCTAAGCGATCTGTGCGGATGAAACCAACTTTATGTCGTGAGCGACCTACTTAAGAAGCCGCGAGTATTTTAGCTTTCTTATTCGTTGATTATTTAGTTGTAATAAGTTACGAACTTTCTTTAACAATGAATTTTATGGCCATAGTTCCAATACATGATCTATAGAGAAGATAGGAGAACATCACTTTCTACTGGTTATGATGCGCTACCTTTTGCGCAGCTCCGGCATTTAAAGTAAAGCATCTTTGACAAGCAGGTGGCAGTTGGCGACGGCGGCTTTTTAAACTAATCGCGAGATTTTATTTAGTGGTGGAAAAAAGCACCGCGAAGGTGGCTACACGTCGCAAACTGAAAGTGGTGTCTTCAGTGTGATCTACAAGCCAGGATTCGAAATTAATAACTAACTGTTTGCAACAGAAACAGCACCAATCAATCGCGTTTTAAGGACAAGAATACAGCAGGCGTCTCCAGGAGGCTGCTAAGGACATAGAGCTGGGTTTTTTTCCCGCACAGATGGCTTCGCTGTCAAAAAGCCGCAGCATTCGGCAGTACCCATCTCACAATGAATATCGACGTTATTGCAATTAGCATTAAAGCAATGTGGCTACGTACCGTATTGGCCCCGCAGACACACGAAGTGGTAATCTCGCTTCCAACTACAATGTCCAAGGATCCCACGACATAGTATACCTTGTTGTAATCACTGCACCTTAGTCGAAACTCCGCAGTATCCCTAGCATCCTGGCTGCATACCTCGTTGCAATGGCTCTCCATCGAGGGGCCGTGCTCGACTCGGTGATGTCTCGTGGATGGGGTGCTATCATGTCAATTTATTTAATGCTACGTACCCCTCGCGTCACCTCGGCACGTCCATCACTGGGGGATAGACGAATGAATGGGCACATATACATACCACACACGCGTTGCCGAGGTTTCTCTGTTCGGGCACATGCGTACCCGGTGACCCACGCCCTGTGATTCAAGTTGTCTACTAAGCCAGACAGCTGCCAGCAGCAAGTTGTCTATTCGGCCACAGACTCAGTGCCCTATGTTGTCTACATGCCTAGTGGCCCAATGTAGTAGAGAACTTGCGTCACTGGATGAAAGAGGTTAGATACGTACTTCAAAGTGGGCAAAGTCCCGATAGAATGCCAATTGAATTAAAAAGCTGACTTCCGTGTTTGATGGGACCCCCGGTAGTAAAAATCTGTGTTCTTGAACGCGACCATGCCATTTGTCATACAGATACTTATGGGTTTCCTTTGTAGCAACTGCTACGATTGGGTGCATGTCTCATTTTTCGCTTAAAGATTTAATAGATGAACGCCTCTGCCACGTTCATCCTCCTAATTGGCTCCCTTGATGACTAAACTTGCCCGGCTACACTGCCTGTGATGCAGCCGGCACGATGCACATCGTCTCGTCGATCGTGGCCAAGTTCTCGACCACGGCGGCGTACATGATGATGTACCAGCAGTCGGCCGAGCTGTTCCCCACGCCGCTACGTTCCTTCTCGGTGGGAGTGCTCACCGCTCTGGCCGCGGTTTTCACGGCATCTGTCCCTTACATCGTCTACCTGGTGAGTCCGTTAAAGAGCCACTAAACAGAAACAATGAGCTTGGACTATTAAAATATGGTTTCAAAACTTTATTTTCGTTAATTTCGAGGCAATGTATCGATTGTTAGAAGATAAAATGACGGTCAAAGCTTATTTTTTACGCAATTGGTGGATAAAAAACGCAGGGAAGAGATCGATAGAACCGGAGTGACTAAAGTCATAGTGGTACTAGGTAATGAAAAAAAGCTAGATAGGCAACACCGCTAGACTGTGATAGATGCAGTACACCCTCGTTAGATCAAGCAGGCTTTGCAACTATTTGTCGCCGCCCCGTTGTAAAGGGGATGCCAGTAATCTTTATCATCATCATCGATATGCAAGCAGAGGAGCCGGATGGCATTACACACCTCATACGTGACGTGTTTCGGTGCACTCAGTTACGGTGTGTAGCTGCATGCAGTGCTTCAATGTTAATCGCATTAACGTCGACATTCAGCGTGAGATGGGTTCTGCCAGAATTTTTTCCCCTTGGTCTATCTTTATTTCTCAAGCCATATCGTATATCAAACCGTTCATTTATCACCGCACGATATCGCTGTGTACCGCATAACTGTTATCATCATCATCGTCATCTTCATCGGCAGTGACTAATCAACAGCGCCCTTACGTGACGCAGGTGAGGTACGGCGCGTGGATCCCGTTCCTCTTCCTCGCCTTGCTGACAACGGCTGCTGGCATCGCGGCGGCCTGGCTACCCGAGACCAAGGGCTACCCACTCTGCCAGACGGTTGAAGATGCCGAGAAATTTGGCAATGACCAAAAATTCTTCTCATTGAACAGGTGAGAAACAGGCGGAGCGCCTCGAATTTAAGCTAACGTGTACTACCGCAGAAGCGTCGTACAACCACGCAAAAAAATTCATCAAGGTTCTCCATGAGCTTCTCCGTTTGGCAGGAGAGTCGTGCGATAGAGCGCGCTGCTTGCTACTTTCTTAATTTTGTTAGCTCTTCAAGCCAAACTTGTATTGCCTCACTCGTGTCGGCATCGGTGTTGGCGTACGAGAAAAGCCAAGCCGCGCGAAAATAAAAATTGCTCGTCGGGCTGGGGAATCGGACCACCACGCTAACCGATTCAGCCACTGTCGGTTCATCATACAAGCCCTTTAAAGCAGGGTTTTATAGGCATGAAGAAATAGACGTGGCGCCCGCAGCTGGCGCCCGCGATCACGCCATACCACCCGCCAATCACAGGCGTCCCCTCCCTCCGAAGGAGAGAAAGGGTGTGATCGCGTGTTCGCTCGCCTAGCGCCCGCCGTTTCCCGCCAACTTAGGCCCGGCAGTCAGATGGGGAGGCCGCGTTTGGTGTGTTCTGCCGAAGAGCAGGCTGCGTTGAAGGAACGGCAGCGGCAGCGGGCCCGTGAACGTCTCAAATGCTCAATAAACTAACCAACGCCTCCCCTACAGTTGGACAAGCTTCGCGTGCACCCCTATTCCCGGTTCTTACAATGGGCCTGTGGACATGTGTCTCCTCTAACGCCTGCGCGAACAATTCAAATTTCCTCCTCATTCGTATCCCTTTCTCTGCTTCATTCCTCTTCCTACATGTAAACAACAAGCGTCATTAAATTCACCATACTTTCTTTTTTCGCCTTTCTTTCCTTTCTTTGTAGTTAAGTAAAGGCGTTACTGTTAAAGAACGTATTACCACGTGGGTGTCATATGAGCGAGGAGACGTAGATGCAGCTCTCGGATTGATAACATGTTCACATTTCATGCTCAAGCAGTGTGGTAAGCGCGTCTAGTCTTCATTTGAACGCTTTCCCTTTACGTCCTCCTCCCCTCTCTCCCCAGCGTAGGGAAGCAAACTGTTCCTTCCCCCCTGGTTAACTACCCTGCCTTTCCCCTTTCTTTTGTCCCTCTCTCTCTCTCATTTGAACAATGCCCGCATCCTCCTCCAGTAGGCAGAAAGGCACTTCAGTGAGACAGTTTGGGGCAATTCATATAAAAAAAGTTGTCGCAGTTTCACCTGAAAGGCGAAGCATCAATTGCGATAGCAAATTTGAAGAGAGCTATACGCAGTAATGATAGCAGCTTTATCAGCTGTATAAACTTGGACATGCAGCAGCACCGGCAACACGCAGAACTGTTGTCGACGCCGTCGGCGTTTTGCCCGCGTTCGCTCAAAATGCGTGCGGCGTTGGTGACTGTTGCCGGAGCCTCTGATATAAATAAGCACTGGGTGCCGCAGCTAAACGTCGCCTCCCTTCCCTCCCCCCCCTTCCCCCACGACCTGTCGCGCGTCGGAAGAAGGCACGTTTGCTCTACATATATGGTGATTGTAGAGGAGGAAAGAGACGCCTACTTCTGCAGCCCTTAACGCGCAGAACAGCGCAGAACGCGCGTTTGGTCTCCGCCGTGCGTTCACCTCCCCGGGAAAGCGCGCGTCCCTCGCGCCCTTTCACTCGCACATACAGCGTTCGGCCCGCGGCGACGATTTCATCTCCATTGACGTCATACGGAACCTCACGGCGACGGCGACGGCTACGGCGACGGCGACGGCGACGGCAGAAATCTGCTTTTGAGTGTCCATATAATTGCTGTCGCAATAAAAATGTGCAGATCGAACGCTCATGTTGAAATCTATGTGAAGCGGGCAATTGGACGCTTTACGACTAACGGCGGTGCGCACAAACGTGTGTACTTTTATGCCCCGCAGCACTGTAATAGCACGGAACGTTCAAGTTTATCCACCGCAAAAGTCACAACATTATTGTCGTGCAATGTTTTTACATTTATGAACTGCATCGCTAACAAGCGATGCCGAAATGCAAACTCCAAATTAGGTGTATTCACAGTGTGAGACGTGAATACGCAGCGATGTCACAAGCGCGAAGGTGATGCATGATGATTGTCGCGGGAAAATCGCTAATGATAGGTGTATGCAAAAAGTACGACACGTATGAAGCAACATTTACGAATTCTGTACTTCCTGTGTCACAGTAGGGCATATTCATTTTGGAGGACTGGCAAACAACGAACACACCCCCAGTGGCGCCTGCCGAATGGCTAAATCAAAGGAAATAAAGCAATTCAAGGAATCCGTCGAATAAAATGCCCTATTCAATTAACACGTCGGTGTGTGCTTTAGAGATATCCGTGAGCCGACATTATACGTTCAGGGTTTTTTTTTTTTTTTTTTTTTTTTGGGGGGGGGGGGGGGGGTCGTAATAGGACATACCCAACCTGGAGGATTGGTCAAGAACGAGCACAACACCAGTAGCACATATTACTCAGTGGCTGTATCTCTTGGAAGATAAAGTAAATTAAGGTATCCGTTAAATAAATTTCACCATTCCGGTAAAAGATCAGTGTGCTTCACAGATGTCTGTGAGCCGACATTATCTTGTCATCCCCAGATAGCGACTGACCCAAGACCACCCAATGGCCAGGTAGCCTCGCCAAAGCCGGGAAAATAGGCAGAGAAAGGTTCTCTTTAAATGTATTATCGTATATATATATATATATATATATATATATATATATATATATATATTGTCGCAACGTCAAAAGCAGAGGTCGCAGATCCCTGATCAAGGGGGATAGCAGCAGGTCGCCTTTTATTAATACAGCGCGCTACTGCGACTTCTTCTTCGCCGTGCCTTGATAGAAACGCTCATGCCTGCTCGTATAGTCCTCCTCTTCATCAGAGTACAGGCGCGGCAATATATATATATATATATATATATATATATATATATATATATATATATATATATATATATATATATATATATATATATATATATATATACCAGTGTCACGGTTGCAAAGTAACAAACCTTCGATGTCTGTTTTGCGAACAGGTTAGAGGAATCCTCGAAGCGCTCCAGACGTGTCGAAGAAAACGGCGAGAAGAAGACCGTCGAACTACAACCTCTGCAGGCTGAGGCATGACCGATTCGTCCGATGCCTCGTATGATGTGCCATCTTCAACGAAGAAACATTCGTGTCAACACGAGTGACACTGTGGCACATGACATCGTGCCTATATAAGCAAAACGAAAAGCCATTGCTCAACGCCCGTGCCACCACGCCTGGTGACTCGAAGACTCTTACTACATTCTCATGCCTGTAGAATCATTCTCATGAATAACATTGTGAAACAGGGAGCTTAGATATATTTTGGGGGCAACCACTGAACGAACATCAGCCTTCTAAAGACGTCATGATAAGGCGCAATCGGGAAAGTGCTATCTTCCATCGCAAACACAGACAACCTATTAGACAAGTCATTCGGTTGTATTTATATATCCCATCTCTGCGCCGGAAAATAGCCATGTGTGAAACAAACTAGCCAAACTTGCCAAACTAGCTGAATTTGAGAGAATCTGAGAACGTTTCTTCTCGTCGTGTCAAACGTTGTAAGGAGAGGAACGCAGGCACCTAACTGTTATTGAAGGTAACATTTTAATTGTACGATTAAGTGGTCCTTGCGTGAAAATATGATCCCGTTGTCGCAATTCGTACCACTCTTATGCAAACTAACTGCCTGATTGATCGGCATTCTGGCGGCACGTACCCGCGACTCGCGATAACTCTGTGTTATAACGAGGCGATGACCTCTGCAATCGTCAATCGTGCATGATAAGAGAAGTCCTGCAAATACGAGCCTTGGAAGGTGGAAACAGTAGCCATACACGTACTTATAGGCTAAAAGCTTCGTTTGCTGGTCCTCACATTTGACCGGACTTCGGAGTGTCAGGCCCAGTGTTAGGTTACTAAATCGGCGTTCCATCAAAATGCGAAACACTGTGAAACCGTGGTAAATGTACGCTAAATAGCAACACTAGACAAGTTTACACTGATAAAACGTTCTCTTAAAAAATTACTTTCATTCACTCAGTGGGGAAGGGCTGATTGCTTGTGGTCAAGACCAAGGCCAAACTTTTTGTATCTTGAATTTTGCATCAGCACATTGATGGCGGTACGTCTGTATTACGTCACCGATCTCAAGGTATTTGCTCCTATATGAACCAGTTCAAGTTCTAGAAACTTGCTAGGTTGAGACTTTGCTTTCTTTAAATTTGAGTGCAGTTATACACGAACAAATGCTGTCACAATGCGTAACGTCACGGCGGGATGATGCGCGAACTTCATGGCGGTGTTGCCACTCGTCTTTGGGTCTTGCGTATTTTCTAGACTATACCAAGCTTCCCCTCTGACAGGCTAGCACACAGCCTGTCATCTTGGTGGGGTGGAGGCATTCTCTCCACCTCATCCACAGCACCCGTAGGTGAGCTGGCGACTCGCACTTTCACAAGGTCAGCGCCCGGGGAGAAATCAAGCAGTTGACGAAGCAGCCCCGGCAATGTTGGTGTGAAACTCAGTGCAATGTTGGTGTGAAACTCGACCATCAGGGTTTCTCATACTTTCGGGAAAACGACCTAATAATACCTGAGGAATGCCAAGTCTGCTTGTCAAAACGTTGGCTTCATCCTGAAGAAACGCCCTGTTGCGCCACTGTAGTGTCTCCTTTTATGTACACGTTTGCTGCGTTACATGTGCTTTTAGTGGATTATTCCCGGCCGCAGCGGCCGCATTTCGATGGAGGCGAAATGCAAAAACGCCCGTATGCTTGCGTTGCAGTGCACGTTAAATAATTCCCCAGGTGGTCAAAATTAATCCGGAGCCCTCCACTACGGCGTGCCTCATAATCAGAACTGGTTATGATCAGAACTGGAAACAAATCGTTGGCAATTTCCAATGCATCGAGATTTGTCGGCGTACACTGGCGCACGAGGAGGCAGAGACTTGCGACACTCGCAAGTCGCTCACACTCACAGCCTCTTCTAGCTGGAAACGGCATTCATAGCAACGTTGTGGCTTGAAATTTTGGAACGGTTCGACAAGGCGATTGTTGCACTCCAGAAACCTGGTCTAGAACTGTCAGCGACTGTGGACTTGCTGAATTCTTCAGACGGGTTCGTGAGATCTCTGCGACCACAATTCCAAGTTTTTGAGCTAAGGGCAAAGGCACTTAGCGTAGATAAGAGCTGACAGTGTGAACGCACTCGATCCACTTCAACAGAGCTTGTAGCAGAACAGGACGACAACAGGACATGTGGCAGCAGAAAGTTAGAAATAGGGACATTCAATGTAATTATTGACAACTTAAGCACAGCGTTATGCGGGCTCGGATATCTGCGTACACCAGCCTCTGCCAGAAATTTCAGCGCATGGCGCTTCCCAAGGAAGTTCATTGCGATGACTACCTGGTCAATCAAGATAGTGGAAGCGTACAAGGGCGATCTCGACTCGACTTTTTCCCCTGAACTGGTCCAGTTGTTTTACTACCTGGAGAGTTGCAGTGGCCAAGATAGGAGCACGAGCGGTCTGCTCAAAATGTTAGAGCAAAAAGATATTGTATGCGTTTTTACAAATGTCTCTATTGCTCTTAGGTTATACCTTACTATTCCTGCAACAAACTGAGAGACTGAGCGCTCCTTTTCAAAACTGTCGTTAATTAAAAACTGCTTGCGCTCCACTCTGGAGGAGAGGAAGTTTAATTCCTCTCCGACATGGCCATCATGTCGATCGCAGGGGACCTGCTGAGAGATATTTCTTTTGATGAAGCCATATGTGAATTTGCGAGGTTGAATATCTGCTAGATGCCGTTTTAAATGTTATGTTTGTTCATGTTCTAAGCTTAGTAGCAGTTTCTCTTACTTCTTGTTTTTGGTCAATGAACAACGTGAAGAAAGTCGTTCTTTGTTGCCTTTTTGTCACATGTGATGAAGTTTGATTCCGACGTGATTGCTTTTCCTTGTCGTATTGAATATAAATATTGATTTAAAAGTGAAACCATTGTACTTGATTCCTTTAGTTATTTCAATGTTCAAATGTTCAAATTGTACATACCTGTTGTTGAATTTTACGCGTTTATAATTTGAAGATTGAATGCCTAATAAAATGTTCGTTGTTTTGAAAAATATGCTCTTCTGTTTTTTTATCCGTGCTGCGTGCCGATGCGGCACTTCGACTAATTGTGAATTTGTGATGGACTGATGCTTTAAACATAGCGACGTGTATGTCACATAACCGTTAAATAATGGTAGAAACCACGCCAAGAAATTAGTTTCCCGAACCCATAAAGATAATGTATATTTTATCACTAATCAGCGGACGTAACATGTGGGCTTCGAAAAACTCAGCGTCTTGAACCAGTCGTCATCATCATCATCGTCGTCG
This sequence comes from Dermacentor silvarum, assembly GCF_013339745.2. Taxonomy (NCBI): domain Eukaryota; kingdom Metazoa; phylum Arthropoda; class Arachnida; order Ixodida; family Ixodidae; genus Dermacentor; species Dermacentor silvarum. Next base: position 24,932,331 of record NC_051161.1, read on the forward strand.
TCGTCCTTAGGGCCCCACAGATGCAGTTAGCCCCGGGCCCCGAAATTTCTTAATCCGGCACTGGGGGAAAGAAGGGGGGGGGGGGGGGGGGGACATTCGCCCACTGCCCTCCCCACTGAGCTAAAACACTCTTAAATTCAGTGCGACCGAAACGACGCATATCGGCCAGCCGGTGAACTAATCATCATTGCAACGCACTTCAGCCGTAGTCGAACGAGCCGTCGCTCGTTCGGGCAGTCGCCCCCACTGCTCTCCTGTTCAAGCTCCTGTGAATTCTAAACCAGTGGGGGCATGCCCCCACACTCATAGCTGTTCCAACCCCCCCCCCCCCTTCTCCCCTCACACCACCCGTGAGGCCAGCCACTCCTTTGACTAGCTAACGGGTGCTCCCTTCCTTCAACAAACGAAGCAAAACTTTCTGGAAGCTTGTGACTTCTCTATGTGAGGCTTTTTTTTTTTATGGTACTTAGAAGATGTCACCTTTTATTGGCGCCGGCTACTCCTTTTCACATAGCGATATGGGAAAAAAATGAATTAACCTACACGCATTAAAACTAAATGTCAACTCCAAATCACAAGAACAGAGAGTCCAGTCCTATAAGTACACTAATGCCACACTAAAACTGAAAGTCAACTCAGAAACACAGCAACACAAAGTCCAATCACATAATTACACTAATGCCACACTAAAACTGCAGTAAGTAAACTCAGAAACCCAGCAACACAAAGTTCAGTCACAAAGGTGCACTAAAGTAAACACAAAGTCCTGTCACGTAATTGCACTAAAATCAGGGCACATAAAAAAGCACGGATTAGATTCAAATGAATTAGAATTTGAAAGGAATTTCAAATGAAAAAAAAAAGGCGAAAGCTTGCACTAGGCCCCGCAAAGCTCAAGGCACAGCGAAGCTGACCGATTGATTGCGTCTCTTGGTTGTACCTCGGGTATCTTTCTCTCCTTTCTTTCTTTCTCTCGTTTTCTTTCTTTCTCTTTCTTCCTCGAGTTCTTTTTCTCTCTCTCCCCTTCTTTCTCTTTCTCTCTCTCGCTCTCATTTTCTCTTTCTCTCTCCCAAAGGAAGCTGTATTGCAATCGTCAGTACAATGCAAACATATCGTTCCCATAAATGCAACCATATGGAGGGGCGGCCGGCACGCAGTTACAGAAGTTTGGAAACTGAACCTAGTCTAGTAACGTTGGGCAATATTGGCGGAAAGGGCGGAGTTGACCAGAGCGCAACAGGCTGCGCACTATTCCCATCAGCCTAGTCTCGCTATATACTAGCACATAACGTTCTGTGGCAATCATAGTGAACTATAATATATCTAGTGGCGCGAACGGAGGCGCGCGGCAGCGCAGCGGCTGAAGCAGAAGCCTACAATCGCCGCTAAGGACGCTACCGCGCCATTTAATAGTCGCCGCCGGGCCGCCGTGCAATCGGAAATGCTCTCCGGGTGTGCAACCCCGCGTGTTTTTTCCTCGTATACGTTTCGCCGTGGTTCCCCGAGCAGCAAAAGGGTGAGATATCCTCAAGAAAATCGTCTAGCGTGTGCTATCCTGTGAAGTTGCTGCTATGTAGAGAGTACAGAGAGGCACGATGCAGAACAGAAATAAAATCGCGGTCGAAGTATTTTCAATCATGGGTAAAGCATTGTGAATAAAATGCGTTTTTAGAGGCTGCTGAAACGCTTCATTAAGAGTGGAAAACTTTATTCTTAAGCCCAATGCCTTAGATGGCTCATGGGTCGAAAAATCCGATGTCCGGAGTTATGACACGAAAATTGTGTGCCACCAAAAAGTAGCACCAAAACCCACGAACTTTGGTGTTAATTAAGGCGAATTAAGGCACGATTAATTCAGGTAGATTTAATTAGGGCACTCGGGCATCAATATTCAATAGTACCAAAATTGATGGGAGTCGAACTCACAATATTTGGTGTTAAGTTAATTAAGACAGTTATTTAAGCCACTCGAAATAACGACCTGTGGTGGGAATCGAACCCTCTACCTTTGGTTGGAGTCTAACCGGCGACCTTTGTTGTTAAGGCGAACTTAATGAAGGCACATTTAATTAAGGTAGAGTTAATTAGTACACTCGTACCCTCGACCTTTGTTTGGTGGGAGTCCAAGCCGCGACCTTTGATGTTAATTAGGGCGAAGTGAATTAAGTCACAGTTAATAATTATATAGTTAATTAGGGCACTTGAACCTACGACCTTAGATGGGAGTCTAACTCACAACATTTGCTGTTAATTAGGACGATGTTTATTAAGGCACAGATAGTTAAGGCATAGTTAATTAGGGCACTCGTACCCACGACCATTGCTGGGAGTCTATGCCACAACATTTGCTGTTAATTAGGACGAAGTTAATTAAGGTAGAGTTAAGGCACTGGAACCCACGATCTTTGGTTCACTATAGTGGCAATGAAGGGTGAGCTACGGAAGCCAAAGCGCACAAGTAAGTCCCCAATTCTTTTTCCAGACTCCCGTATTTCGAACTTCGCATCGTGTCTGGACAAAAAAAAAAATAATAATAAATTCTTCCCTGAGAGCCGCTGCATGGATGAAGTGCAGCTTGACGTTTAGAGTCTCCTTTCCAGCCTAACTTCTAGCCTAGGTTCACTGACATATTAAAGAAAGACCAACGCTTTGCCATAGAAAACACAAGCTGTTTATTCGTTTTTTTTTTTTTATAGCTGATAAGAAAAACTGATAAGAAGTCAGGGATCTTCGAATGCTATCGCGTTCCACTCTTAAAGGCGAAGCTTAAGCGTCCTCCAATTCTGATGTGTTTTGCTGTACTGTGGTTCTAGGCAACATTGAGGGGAATCTTGAAAACGGAGCCTCTCTAAATTTTGGACACGCGCGCGCCTCGGGGCAACAGCAAACAATTAATAAAATAATTAAAAGAAAAGTTCCTAGGGCCTTCACATTTTGATATAAGACGGCTTAAATTGCTCCTGTAAAAATGCCTTCGCAGGAATGCATTTGCGTTTAAAAGTGAAGCCAAGTTTAAGGGGATCAGTGTAAGTTTGGTCTTTGTAAGCTGGCTTTCCCACGTTGTATTTTTCCGTAAAGCCTACTGTGATGTGATGTGTGATGAAAACTGTGATGTGAACGGAGCCCAATAACGCAATCGCGTTCCACTCTTAAAGGCGAAGCTTAAGCGTCCTCCAATATTATTCACTGGGAAGATTTTCGCATGTTGCTTCCCCATTACACTGCCTTACATTCTACAGTGAGCAAAAATTTAGTCTGACAACCTTTCTAGATGTTTCGAGCGGCAAGAGGCCAAAAATATTAGATAATACCATTACATTCGCGACGTGAGCCTGACGCCATCGGTGCTGCGGTTCGAAACTCGATAAGTCTGACCCTAAATCTTCTCCCTAATGGTTAACATTTTCTAGACAAATAAATGTACAAACAGACGTTTTTAAAGAGAGGTGCACTCTTCGAAACTGATTCAGCGCTTATCTCTCTTTCCCCTTAAATTTTCGTTACGTACCAGTCGTTCACTCTTAGGAGAAACAACTTATTGGCACCTGATGTTACTTTTCTGAAAAATGTGCTTTGTAGTACGCCGACGATTACGGACATCTATTCATCACTTCTTACTCTAATTAGGTATATCCCCTTACATTGGATGCGGCTTGAAACTAAGGAGCTACTCGATGGATCGGACAAACCTCCGAACATCCTACTGTCAGTTACGATCAAATTTTACCGCGTTACACACCACCACTTATCTGCGTCGGACAGTGCGTCGGCAAAATTATTTGCCAGTTGTTCTGAGCGATCGCCTCACAAGCGTGTTTCGTATGACGACCCCTATAGCGTTGTCCTGCCATCGCCGAGGCGTCGTATTTTCACCTCCCGCCGGCCAACGAACGGCGCAGGTGTTGGAGCAGATCCCTACCTCTCAGCTCAGCCATTCAGACAGCCCGTACGGTCTCTGCTTGCTCTACGGCAGCCTTTAATCGCATTAAACTTCCAAAAGACGCCGACACAGCGTTCGGCGGGCCTAATGCCCGCGGCCCGACCGACTTGCCCGCGGCCAACCTGGTATAACACCACGTCGTTGTATCGCCAAACAGCTGCCAATTCGGGCTCCGAGGGTGCTATTACTACGCGGCCTGCAATGCGAAGACGATTGTCGACGACGACGACGTCGAGAGGAAATGTGAGAGGAAACGTGTGTCTTTTGCCCCTCAGCTATATACGAAGCGTTTACCGCACACATCGAGTACAAGGTTGCCTCTTCGCCTCCTCTCTCCCTCTCTGCCTTCGTAGTTCTCACTAGGCCGCGAAGCGTGGCTGCTGCCAACGATAGCAGCAGCAGCAAGCGCGCGGAGCAACGTATACGAGGAGCAGGGACTCTGTTAAACTCGGCTCCACTTCCCATGTTTCGATAAGTGCTGCGACCAAACCCAGCTCACGCGTCCGTCGTCGCGTTACTTTTTTGTCCTTCTCGGGAGAGAGATACGCCCCTGCGAGTTAAAAGAAGCGCTAGCGTCGCCGGGCGCCTGGGAGTCAAAGAAGAGTAAAAGAGTTCGAATATGGAGTTCGAAGACGTGATCGAAGAGCTCGGAGGCTTCGGCAAGTTCCAGAAAGTTTCTTTTGTGGGGCTTCCTGCTGCCCTCGGAGATACTCTTTCCTTTCTTCTCGATGAACCTAATATTTCTGTTGTCCGAGCCCGACCATCAATGTGTGGTGCCGCAACTGGACGCCCTGGGACTGAACGAATCTCGCGCCCAGGAGATTCGCAAGCTGCTTGTCAGCGAGGACGAATGTGCGGTGTTGCCGATGCGGCATTTCAACTCGACACGCTTGGTGACCGCAGGCGAGTTCGAGGCGACGTCGTGGAACGCGTCGTGGTTCGTGAACGATAGTGCGCCCAGGCAGCCCTGCGAGTTCTTTCGTTACGACGACCTGCACTACGATGAGACCGTGCCCACCAAGGTAAAATTGTGACCATCCCACCCCCGAAATCGTAAAGTTTGTTTTACAATCGCAGGCCCGAGGAATCGTTCCTCTGGCTCTGTGGCCATACCGCACACATCCTAGAGTGTCGAACCGGAACTTTTTTTGGTACGATTTTCGTTTAGGTTCACTGAAAACGGTTCAGTTCCGGTTGAACTCCGGAGCTATAAAATGAAGGTTCAAACGGGTTCAAACCAGTTCAAGTTCATTTGCACATCCGAAGAATGATTACAGGAAAACAGCACAATTTTATTTTGTACAATAACTTGACGCTGCTGTTAAGCTGCACTGAAAATTTACACCTGTCATTTGTTCTCCAGGCCGCAGGTGGTTACAAAATAACTTTGTAGATCCAACACCAATGCTGGAATCGATGCGAAGCGAAGCTTTATCGAGGGAGAGAGAGAGAGATTATATTGAGGACGGGCAGAGACTTCTCCAGCGTGCTAATCTGCTCAGAGGGAAAGGGAAGATGAGAAAAGTAGGAGCCTGAGGAGTAATTATGAGGACTGGCCGTAGGATGCCAATGTGTACACGATTGGTATTCGTAGGGCCCGTTCACAGCCTTGAATCTCGGCCTGTGTTAACTAAATATTCTGAGAGAGCCTTTACGCATGGCTCACTTCATTGATATGTCCAGTCAAAAGCCCAGTAACACTTCTTATCTAAATGGCTTGTTGGTAATTAGCGCTAATGAAGAGATCAACGCCTGCTGTTCACATTCATACTGGGAACGAGCAACAAGTATACACGTACTGCACTGTCTCAGGTGCTTTGTACGAATCACAGACTGGGCAAGTCCGCGCGTCAGATGCGATGCAAATACTGTCGCGTTAACACAACACCTAGTATGCCTCCTGACGCAATTCACTGGAAACCGTACTCATGATGCTGCTACTTTTAAAATCACAGGGGGATGGCGTGTGTTTAAAGACGAGGTAGCCTAGTTGAGCCACAATTACCGGCAATGCATGAATAAAAGCTTCCACGAACATGGCCAACCTGAACTGGAAACCGTTATTTTTTTTTTTTTTTTTTTTTTTGTCTTTCGGTTCCGCTCCGGAGTGAAAGAACTTGTAACGTTCCGGTTAAGTTCCGGTTCAAGCAAAAAGTACGCTTTTCTTTCTTGGTTTTTTTTCGGTTCAGTTGAACTTGTAACGTTCCGGTTAAGTTCCGGTTCAAGCAAAAAGTACGTTTTTCTTTCTTGGTTTTTTTTTCGGTTCAGTTCCCGTTCGAGACACTGCTTCTCACCGATGCGATTCTGCGGCACCTTTACACTCGGACATCACAATACCTCGTGAAGGCGAAAGGTGGTTGGTTCAGAGATAACCTTAAATCCTCTCCCTACAGTGTTCTCTCCTTCGCTGCACAGTCGCACTTCCCTGGTGTAGCGTAGGTGACATGACCAAACCTAGTTAACCTTCTTTTCCTTATCTCATACTGTCTCTCATGGTAACCATTCCCGGTGGCATTACTTAGAGCATCGCCATGTATCCGCACGCACATATCTCTAACCCTCCTTTAGTCGCTACACTTCCGGGGTTCTTGCGCAGGCTGTATCGTTTGCGTAACAGTGTAACTCCCCCTGGTCTGCATTTTAATTTATAGCTGCACGAACTACGTTTACTACGGACGTAATGCAAGAGCCTTTTCAATGCGAAAACCAGGCACTATGTGGTAGATAGGTAGGTTCTTGTCTCGCCCTGTTCCATATTTTCTTAAAGAAAATTCAAAAGTGTATAGGATGGTAGGATCGAACCCTTCACACCGACCATAGCAGCCCGATGCTATGCTCCCGTTAGACTACACTCGCTTTTTTTTTTTGTTTTTTTTTTACTACCCATAGGGCACTATCGCACGCATCATTTTACTGCGAAAGCGTTATATGCCCCATGAAGCTCCGTCGGCGTCCAGCATTAACATTCGGTGGTACCAAAACACACGTGACCAAGCGATGACGTCACGTTCCGGCGCCGGACCTGCTGCGGCTCGCACTGCGAAATCTCACGGTGAACAGCCACGGTGTCGTACGGACGATGTGGCCCACACGCAAAAATCCGACCTGGCCTACTCCGAAAATTGAATTAAGTTGGATTAAAGTGGGTTAAACTGGTTTGGTACAAATTAGAGCGAGGTGGATTGAGGTGGAGTTTTAATTTAAGGTGATTACTTAGACATTAGAACCATCTTGAAATAGCACGCAACGGGACGGCACAACAGAAAGAAAGCCGAACACAGGCGCAAACTAACAACTGATTTTATTGAAGCCAGACCCACAGCTATATCTTCTTGTTCGCGCTTACTACGTGCTTTCTTTTTTTTTTTTTTTCCTCCATCTCTCAATGCTCCTACATGAGTCTGTGATGAATCTACAAATAAATAATACGAATACTATACCTTAACGCAACCGTTCTTAAACCTGGATATGCAAAGCTTAGCTTAGCTTTTTTTTCGTCCAAAGCCTGCCTTTGTCTATGGTTATGGTACCGCTTCCGGCGTATTGCGAGCCGAACGGCTCGCTCTTCCTCAGTCTCCGACGCTAGCTTCGCGCGCTTGATATTCCGGACCCTCTCCAGTGAAGCAGTTCGCCGGGCGATATACGCGGGTTGGTCAGACGCCGCTTGCCGACGACGGCTCAAAGCCTCCTGCGCAACGCTCAAAGACGGCCCGGCCCGCCTTGCTCTCATCCTTGGCCAAGCCCGCACGAGCGCGGCGCTCCTCTTAAGCCTGTTTCACCTGGCGTGCGGCGAGTCACGTGGTCAGGCGGCGATCCATCTGCGGAGAGCGCATGCGCCAAGCCGCCGGCGGCGGCGGAGCTCGGCGCGGCGAGTCACGTGATGCGTTGCCAAGGCTACGGCGCAGCTGCGGTCAAATGAAGGTCAAATTGCTGGCGACGGCGAAACCCGGTTTAATAAAAGCTATAATGCTGCCTTTTCCAATTCTACAGTGGGGTTTGATCTGTTCTCGTGGTCACCTCCCAAGCGTGCTGTATTCGGCAGGGACCGCAGCGAGCGTCATTGGACCTGTCATCATTGGTGCACTGGCTGACAAGTGAGTACTACATGGAGCGATCACAGTAATGTCGACTGCTCGCCGTCACCTATGTCATTCTTCTTTTCTTTTTTTTTCTTTTAAAGATGATAGTCTTTCTTGGGCTACCTAAGCGCGAAAAACTTCTGTCTGTCTGTCTGTCTGTCTGTCTGTCTGTCTGTCTGTCTGTCTGTCTGTCTGTCTGTCACTCGATTCAACCACCCGGCCAAAATTGATTCAACCGCCCGGCCAAAACCAACCAAGCTACTAGCACTGGTGGCACAGGATCATACATGTCAACATTATACAGCGCAAACGAAACCTTAGGCCTATTTGAGGCAAAATATATGCACATAACCATGATCCGCAGCGTTCATTTAATCAAGAATACACATCGGACTGGTTTTTACATTAGTAAAATGAAACATGAACGTGTTAGAAATGGCGTCGAATAGACTGAAGCCGCGGCTCTGTAGCCGGCTTTAAGCCAACAGTAATAAAAGGTCCCAACAGATGGCGCGAGAGCAGGGCAAACGCAGTAAATTTGAACTGAATTCAGCAAAAACCTCCATTGCATCCATCATGGGAGGAGTGAGAGGGAGGGGAAGAGCGTGAGGGGTGGGAGGGAGGAGAAGAGTGGGTGTTACGTATCAGGGGCGGCAGAAGACTACCGTCTTTCGACGTCATTTGCAGCGAAGCACGCAGATATGCGGCCAACTTTTTTTTTTACTTTTTTGTTATTTGTTTTGTTGTGTGAGCTTGACGAAAAAAGAAAAATAAGAAAGACATAAACGCGCCCGAAACGTTAAACTCAGAACGTCGCACCCCAGAATTACTTAACATATTATGGTCATACACGCACTCGGCATGCACTCGGCATACACGCACTCACTCACATACACAAACACGCAAAAGACAGGACGGCCCCCACTTGTGTAAGGTCAACACTGTTTTCGCCACGGTCCCAACAAACCACAGCGTTTATAACCAGTACAGGCCTCAATAGAGCATGTCGTCATCGTCTGTGGCATATCACCGCGAAAAACAATTAACCCTGCAGTCTTACCTCACGACAAACCAATTTCCGCGTATTATCGTCACACGTGTTCACGCATGGAGGCGTTGAACCTATGCAGTCATGTGGAAGACCTTAATAATTGTGGAGAATAAGCGTATAGTTCACTCCACTTTTTCTAAGACCCAAAACGTTTCACACTTCTCTTGTTTTTTTGTTTTTTTTTTTTTTTTTCAGCCCTTGCCCCGTTCCCCTGTACAGAGTATCCAACCGGACACTTAACCTGGTTAACCTCTCAGCCTTGCACCTCTTGTTTTCCCTCCCCATGTAAGGGCTCAGCACAACCTGAAGCACCAAATCATTTTTTTTTCTGGTCTAGTTGCAACCACGTGAAGCAAACGAGCAATAATGAAGCCAGGAAAAGTATAAAGAAAATTCACTGTCTTTGTTAAACCGAAACGTAGTATTACTATGGAATGGTTATCTGAAAGCATACGAAACTACAACTTGTCGCAGGTGGGAGGCAGACCATCTTCCGCATTACGCGCGCATCGCTTTATCATTAGCGCGACGGCCGTACTGCTGCCGACTTTATTGGGCATTTGTGTGTTGGGTATTTGTGTGTATGTGTTACCTATTCTTCCCCTTTCTTCCTCCCCAAGTGTAGGGTAGCCAACCGGGTACGTCCTTGGTTAACCTCCCTACCTTTTCCTCTTCGCTTCTCTCTCTCTCTCTCTATGTGTGTGTGTATATGTACCAGATTAGTCGACGGACCGGTAGCCATCGCAACTCGCGGGCAAGGGCGGCGGATGCGCAAGAAGATATATGGGGCTCCCACTCGCGGCAAGTTCTCCTTTAGTATGCTTTTATTTCTATTTTCCTTATTATTTCTCCATTTCAATGTTTCTTTAAAATGTAACACCACGTTTAATTACAAGAAAGGTGGCGCTTCAAAAGACAACGACAGACGACAGAAGCAAAATCGGCAGGTGCACTTGTGGTCATCCATCGTCGTTTGCTGCGCCATTATTCTGGCAATTATTCATGCACCAACTAGACTAGCAACGTGTTTTTAGAGCGCAGCTCCTTGACGCCCATTCATGCGTTGATCGTCGTCGTTGTCGGCGTCCCTCGGCATAACCGAGCGAACGAGCACGGCGAACGATGAAAGAGCGAACGCGTAGCGCAGTGGGGGATGAAAGACGGCGATAGCGAAGAGAGCGCGACGAGGAAAGCGGCAGAGGGGGCTATTCAGTGATAGCATGAGGCGGAAAACGGAGTAGGCAGTGTGGTTGAGGAGGAATGCATGGTGCCGTACGAGACTACGAGATGGCGCCATAGTAGCATGCGCCGAGTGCGCCGTGGTACGCCGATGACGTCATTACTGAAGCATGCGGCGAGTGCGTCCACCGATACCATATTAAAAATTCACCAGCCCTTCCCCTGTCGAGATAATGGGGGTAAGCGAAGGTTGTCGTGTGTGTATCTTACCTTCGTCAGGGTGACGTAAAGTTCACGACATGTCATGGTAATAAAACATAAAAGTTTATTAAATGTATGCATCGAGGGAAGGAAACGTACAACGCGTCGGAAGGAAACGCTGCACGAAAGGGAAGCAAAAGTAGAAGGAAAGTGAACGAAAAGTACCACGAACGGGAAAAGAAAGTAGTAGGAAAGGAAAGGTAAAGTAGTAAGTCAGGTACACACACCAACTTTTGCTTATCCTCATTTTCTCGACAGGGGAAGGGCTGGTGATTTTCTTTCTTTCTCTCTCCATCTTTCTTTCTCTCTACCTCTCTTTCTCTCTCTTTTATCTTTTTTCTTTCTTTCCGTCTTTCTTAATATCTCTCTTTCTTTCTTCCTCTCTTTCTTTCTCTCTCTCTCATTCTCTCTTTCTTTCTGTCACTGGTATGTGCCATTGAACTTGGACCCTGCCTGCACTATCGCCAGGATCGGCCCACTTTTCAGCGTGACACCACCACCACCACCACCGCCGCCGAAACTTGTGAGCCTATAAAGCTTCGCTTAAAACAAAGCGCTGGCGTGTGCTTCGGACCAACTGCGCATGCGCTAATAGGCCCGCGCAGCCGCCGCTGCTAGAGAATGCACATGGGAATGCGCTCCGCGCGAGACACGCGTTCCCGTGTTCGCGCTTTCTTTCTGACTATGAGCGACGCAACCGGTGGAATTCAAAGCATCCTGAAGAGCTGCGTTCGAATTCCGCATTAGGGACAATCGTAATCGTCAGCGAATTTAAGTAGGAGCACTTTAGGGGCCCTGGATGTCGTCCCTCGTCGGTGGGTGTCATGCACAACACAAGGTCTACTTAAGACATAAAATTCCCGTAAAATTCCCCTCAAAAATGAATGAGATTAAACCAAACAAGTATAAAATAATATAAAGTAAGGAAAACATCATGAATTAACGCAGTAATTAACCCGAGTTAATGAAAACTTGATCGAGTACTCCAAGCTGACACCGAAACTAATCAAGAGCCACAGCCTCACAAGTGGAAAGAGGGCGCGCTGAAAAAGAGCAGTTCCTAGAGTTACTATATATGTATGGCTCAGCCGTGTACTGCGGGAGCTATACACAGTAACTCTAGCCGTTCCTAAAGCCCCGCCGTTCCCGCGCCCCGGGACGCTCTTTCCCTCCACGGACACCGAGCAGCAAGCACGCTTGGAGCGACAGCGGGCGCTCGCCCGTGCAAAGACAGCGCCGACGCAGTGCTGATCAAGCCGTGCACGCCTGAGAAGCTGAAGTTGCTCGCCAGCGCAGGCAAGCTAATCCCAACATCGCGAAAACACTAGCCGAAACACAAGATGAACACGGGATAAAACGAGACTGAACACAAGGGAAACAGTGGCGAATCACTGCTCCGCACTTCCCCAGCTTTCACGTTGAGTGGAACCGTATTACCGCCGAGTTTACCTTTCTTTTATCGAAGCCTTCGCTTCCCTATATGTTTTCCCTCGCTTCATTGTCTCTTTGCTCTGTACGGTTGTAAAACCTTATATATATATATATATATATATATATATATATATATATATATATATATTAGGCGCCTAGGTTGCCTTTATTTTTCTCGCCTAAATCAGAGGTCTGCCCCACTGCAGGTACGGTCGTAAGCCAACGTTCTTCGCCATCGTGGCATTGGCCATTCTCTCGGGCTTCGGCGCCGTGCTCTCCACCAACTTCATCATGTTCGTCGTCATGCGTTTCATCAACGCCCTGCTGGACCCGCAGATCGAGCAGGTGCCCTACATCATCAGTGAGTCTCGTACGGTGCGTTCGGCTTCGCTGCGCGCAGTTGGCGTGGCATTGAACTGTATCACTTATCGCTACAAGGCCTTATTGAGAAAGCCCGCTAAAGCACTGCGGGAAACTGCAGAACCCATGCTATTGCCGGATGAGTGTTTTCATTAAGAAGCCCTAAAATTAGTCCGTCTGCTAGAACTAAGCTTGATTACGTATATGCATACAAACAAACGAAATCAGAAGAACGGAAACAGCAGACTTCGAGCGAGAACATTGGAAATATTAAATCAATTTCTACGGTTTAATAAAATTGCATAATGGGATATATGAGGGATGCCAAGATGGAGAGCTTCGGACTAATTTTCACCGTGCACCTAAATCCAAGTCGCAAAGAAGGTGCATTATTGTCTGGCAGCAAGAACAAAAAAAAAGCTAGAAAGCTTTTAAAAAACAAGAAAAAACAAGAAAAGTTAGAGGTGCGGTGGTTGGCCGCGGCGCAAGAGCACTATAGGGAATGACCGGCAGGCTCATACACCGTCAAATTTTCCCAGCTCAAACCGGCCCCGCTGGGCTCGCTCTACGGAGTTACTTGTAGTACTTATTGCACCGAATACTTCGTTGTAACAAGTTCTTTTCTTTTTTCTTTCACCCTGATCGTGCAGTAATGGAGCTGTTGGATGCGAAGAAACGCACCCTGCTGTTGGGCGTGGCGTGCATGGGCTGGACGCTGGGCATGTGCCTGCTGACGCTGGTGGCCTACTTGAGCCGCACCTGGGTGCTGCTGGCAACAGTGTGCGCCTCGTGCGTGGTGCCTCTCTTCTGCTACATCAGGTAAGCTACTACAAACTCAGGTAGCTGTAACAGACCACGAAAACGGAATATTCGTTGCGCTTCACAATGACAGGACACTGTTTCCTGGCGTCAGCTAATCTGAAGCAGGGTGATGCAAACTCACGTTCCCTTCCGTGTAAGTGCGTCGCTTACTCAGTTTCGAGCACATCGGAATGCCCGTAGTAGCTTCCCAATTCAGCGGTACAATATTGCGAAGCAGAGTAGAAAAGGCGAAGCGCAACTAACAACTCACTGACGAATGTTAGCCCTGAGAGGAACAAAGTGGACGAAATTCGGCAGGCAACGGTGGGGAAATTATTTTTTCGCGAGACCATCCGTGCACGTGAAACCTAAACGCAACAATTAAGGGCCTCCGTTTAAACGCCACGAACAGATAACGTTATGTTTGTTCATTTCGTTGGTTGCTCACCACGTGAGCAGTACTCAAACAGGCTTCTAGCGCATTCTCATCGATTCTTTATCGTTGGGTTTATGCTTGTTAAGGAACCATTTTCTCGCACTTGAATCATTCCAACTCTACTTTCTACGAATGAAGGCAAGTTGACACTATTTGCATTGTCACGTTACTATGCACGGTTCTTCTTGGTACTTGTCACTTTGCGGAAGCCTTAAGCTACAAAATTTGGAAATCACCAACTACAATTCGTAACGAAGCCGTATACGAGACCACATCATATGTGCACGACTGGAATTGGGTCCTTTACGCACGAACACAGGTTTATTATGGCACCTCCTGACAGTAGCAAGCTTGCGCTCTTGGTTTTGTTACATTGTGGTACTTGATCCGAAGAATTTTATTAGCAAGCGCGACATCACTAAAGTGTTGTTTAAGGCTTATTTGTTCGTTTATATGTAATGGAATGTCAGCAGCAATTTTCAGCAGGATGATGAATCATCAAAAGTGCAATCAAATGAAACAAAACGCTGAAGCAAAACCATAAAGCATGATTGAGGTAACGCAATATGAACGCGACAATCATCGCTACTCCCTTCCAGTGGTTTCTGTTTCTATGAGACTCGGTCCAAAAAACCTGAAGTCATGGCCTTAAGCGCGCGTTCCTCGTGTCACCTTGAAGACGTCCACTCGATTCCGGTCTCCAAAGACTCCCTTATAGCTCCCCTTCTTTTGGCGTATGTAGCAACTACCCTCACGCAGGCTACAGGCAAAGCAGCCTCGCCTTCGGCCTTTCAGCCTCCATCGTTGACCGAGTTTGCGTGTTCGTTGTAGGGTCATCCCGGAATCTCCGCGGTGGCTCTTGTCGCAGGACCGACTCCCCGAAGCATCGGCCGTTTTGCGCCGCATCGCCATCCGAAACGGAGTCGAGCCCCCGACTGACCTTGACCTGAAGCTCAAGGTGAGAGGTCATTCGTCCCCCGTCCACCTACGTGCAACCTTTGTAAAAAAAGAAAAGAAGTGTGCAGAAACCACCGAAGATGGTTCTCAATGCCAGCGAATAGCCAAAAGCTATTCGCTATATTAACGTAACGATGCTTTTCACAGCGTATGTTTGTTACAGTTAGGGCATTTAGAAATAGTTTGTAAACAACGAGGGTGTAGGTAAACGAGGGTGACATAGCACAAAACAGCTTCGCAGCAGGTTCCTTAAAAGGCACGGAAGCAAAGGGCAGAGCACGAACTTCAGCACCGGAAGACCAGCAATCGTTGTCTTCCTCTTTCACCAACCAGATGTCATTCGTCTTCAGTTCAATATCTCCGCGAAAAAAGGAGCCATCTTGATGACCTAAGATCAGAAGAACAAAGGAGGGTCGTATCACTGCTTGAGTCGGCAGACGGGGACAACTTCCTGGCCGCTACGACGTTCTTCTGAAGACAATTCCAGCGGCTCGATCGGATATGTATAGTTTGGCGGGGAATTTTGGTAATGTACGCGACATGGACATGATACTTACCCAACGTAAAAACGGGCCCGGGCCGGGCTCGGGCTGAAAAAATCGGCCCGTGCAGTGCTCTAATGTTCGCGACATGGACCATGACACTTAGAGAGCAGCTTGATGGAGAGGCCAGGAGTAGTAGACAGGACCTACAGTCAGAACAGCGATCCGGGAATATGGTATGTAGTTGTAGCGGATGCATCGTGGTGATGCTTCTGGCGCCACTGGTCTTAAGATGTGAACTAACGAGCAAGCTGGCGGCATTCTTTGGCGTATGCTTGAGAAACTGTCATGAACTTCGAGGCGTCGCGCCGGCAGAGAAGAATAGGGTTCATGGTAAGTGAAGGTCCTTGCTTATAAAGGAGAAAGAAAGGCAAGGATGCAGTAGTTTGCATGGTATAATTGTAAGCGTGCTTAAGCGTACTAATTGAAGTGTTCGGATGAGACATACATGGTCAGTATGTCAGCTAGGGTGCGGTTAAAACGTTCCGTCATCCCGTTTGTTTTGGGGATGATATCCAGTGGTGGTGCGGTGAACGATGCGACACTCGCGCAGCAATGCTGTTATAACGTCGGAATAGGAGCACACGATCACGGACGCTTAGCAACTCTCCAGGCGCTTCATGCCGTAGGATGAGGTTCTGAATAATGAAACTGACAGGGGACGTATTTTTCTATGGCCGATGGAATAGCCGAAGCATCAGTATACCGTGCGAGGTTGACAGCAACGATTACCCGGCGGTTGCCGTCTGGGGTGCTGGGAATGTGACCATAGAAGTCAAGGGCGACGCGGTCACAAGGTCGAGCAGGGGCGTAGATGAGGTAAACAATAGAAACGCCGGCGTGTTGACGGGGAGTGTTGCGGCGCTGGCACGTGGAACATGACCGGACACACTGGCGAACAAAACGGTCCATTACGAGGCCAGTAATACGGAAGCCTAAGACGAGAATAAAGGCCTTTCACACACCAGCCTCGCCCCATTGTGGGCCATCGTGTAAAGTAGAGCTTACGTCGGAGCACAGGCGACGGGGAACGACGAGCAGCCCCTTACTGCCACTGGGGCTGTAGTTCCAGCGGTAGAGCAGGTCTTCCCGAATGGTTAAGTGCTCGGCTTGGCGATGCAGCGTCCGAGATGAAAGAGCCTGGTGTCTGGTTAGACAGAAAGCCAAGAATCGAAGCCGCCCATGGGTTCATGCGATGCTCGGACGGCATGTCGGAGGTGGTTATGGGGGAGCCGACAGTATCTAGAGGCAGCGGCGATGCTTGAAGCGAAATGGCGGGAACAGAGCCGTTAACCAGAGATAGAGGGGGGAAATGATAAATGAAAGGCAGGAAGGTTGACCAGGGCTGAGCCCGGTTGGCTACCGCCGGGCTCAGTCCGCTACCGGTAGGTAGCGTGACGGCGCCCAGACAAAATTAAGTGGCGACTTAGCGGTAAATACGAGAAAAATGCGTTGTCATTACTTCGAACCTCTTTTCGCCACCTCTTTGAGGTGCCGAATCCATCATGTAAACCGCGCTCACCACATTGCAATAAGGTGGAATGTGGTGAACGCGACACACGAGCTCACTCGACAAACGTCCTGCCTCTTGGTGGAGTGGATTAAGTGGAACTGGCGGTGGTCCGGAGCAGACCGCCGTGAGTTGCAATATATATATATATATATATATATATATATATATATATATATATATATATATATATATAGGAAGCCCACAAATATTGTTCGCTGGCTTCCTATGTATCGACTAATAGAAACCGGGCCCCTCAGTTTCCTTTCTTCTCGTTCACATACACACACACACACACACACACACACACACACACACACACACACACACACATACACACATACATACATACATACATACATACATACATACATACATACATACATACATACATACATACATACATACATACATACATACATACATACATACATACATACATACTACATACATACATACATACATACATACATACATACATACATACATACATACATACATACATACATACATACATACATACATACATACATACATACATACACTTTTTTCACTTTGACACTCCTAATGCTAACGCATTATAATATATTAGAATTATACAGCTTCGCTCTAATTTCTTGTACGTTGTACAGGCGAACGCTAAACTACATCACGTTATCTCGCCCACTATATAGTGCATTCACAGTCAACACATTTGCTTCGGAAAAACCCGATAATAACAACGAGGTGTCGTCCACGTCGAGTAAGTTGCGACGCGCGAATTGTACAGGTGCATCTGTCAATGTATTTACGTGCCCACACAGCATAACTCAAAGCATAATTATCACTCCGAATAAAATACTTGCGTTAGCATCAAAAGACCACAGTATTGCTCCCATATTCTTAAACATTTCTCGAAGAACAGGAAGTCGGTATTCAATAATTTATCTCTCTCTCTCTCTCTCTCTCTAAAATCGACATTCCACAAAGGGAAGAACAGCGCCACCCTTTGAACGAAGTGGCCTCTGCACCTCAGTAATGTCCCTAGGCGATTGCCGATTTAAACATTCGGTAAGCAGGCAATTCATAGCGACGACTTGTAGGCAATACATTGGAGACCTGTTTTTCAAATAATGTCTTATGGAAGGAGAGCTAAGGAGAGTTAGTAAACCGGATGAACCTTTTTTGAAGAGGTTGGAGTTGCGACACGTAAAAATTCAGAGTGATACTCATGTACTCGTCACGAACTTCATCTTG
Source organism: Dermacentor silvarum (assembly GCF_013339745.2). Taxonomy (NCBI): domain Eukaryota; kingdom Metazoa; phylum Arthropoda; class Arachnida; order Ixodida; family Ixodidae; genus Dermacentor; species Dermacentor silvarum. Next base: position 24,950,114 of record NC_051161.1, read on the forward strand.
TCATAGGTAAAGAGACTGAGCTCCAGATTTGCTCACTGCTATAAGTTTAAACCCGAAGTGCGATGGTAAAAACTTGACCAGGCTGGTAAAATATGTGTTAGCTGCTGGTAAAGCAGGAATTATACTTCTTTCATTTGAAGATTACAGCGAAACCTTTTTTTTTTTCATACACTATGTATGAAAGTTTGCTCTAATCTCGTCTGCGCGCATGCATGCTAAGCCTCCAGATCAGTTTTTCTATTTAAAAAATTGACGATCGTTTTGTGCTGCTAACAATTTTTATTTCAGAAAGTTCAGCAAAGCTTAACTGCTGGAGAGAAATCGGAGGAATCAGGCTCCATTTTGGACTTGGTTACCAAGCCGAAGATACGAAAGAACTTGCTGATACTCACGCTCATATGGTAAGTCTTCCTAATCTACGTCTGTGCGAAACTCCGCTCGAGTGAATATGTTTGACACCGACGTACCTTTTCGTCAAAATAAGTTTGAAGAAATGACCTTGTCTTTATGACGAATATGACCTTGTCTTTATGACGATTATTCAAGGAAACGTTGGTGCCTGTTCGATTGCGCCGGCTTCTCGCCTTCTATTAATTCATAGATGTACTCGAAAAAATATGTCAAGCAAGAAATTCTGAATTCTGGGCTTTTTACGCGCCAAAACCACGATTTGATTATGAGGCACGCCGTAGTGGTGGACTCTGGGTTAATTTTGACCACCAGGGGATCTTTAGCGTGCCCCCACTATATCAGACGCAGACGTTTTTTTTTAATTGTTTTTTTTTTAAATTGAGCCCCTATCGATAAGCGGCCGCCGGGATTTAATCCCGCGACCTCACAGCCGCTAAGCCACCGCAGTGGGTTGTCAGACAAAGATCGTAGGAAAGACTATAGTGCCATCTTCTGTTGCACGGAACAAAACTTTAGATACTCGCCGTAAGAGGTTCCTCGAGAAGAATAGGGGTGTGCGTAGAACAGTTTTTGAGATCGAATCGAATACGAACGAAATAGCGCCAGAAGCAAATCGAATCGAAGCTAACATTGAACAGCTTGCGAATATTGTACAGCTTTGTCACCAATAATATCAAACAATTTTAACATATTGCTATTCACAACAACAGAATGTTTCGGTCATTAAATTGTCCATTAGAAAGCATGCTTTAATACAAGCCCAAAGGAGCATTATAAGCAACAAAACAGGTAGTTCGCAAACCCAGGGCTCTTAGGAGAATACATAGTCATGCGTGATCATGTAAATTTTATAAAGGTAATCTTGTAGGTCAGTTATTATGTGAGTATGCATGCCAGTCGCGACCAGAAGTGCACGGTGTCTGCGGCGATGGCAGAGCAAGAAAAAAAGAAGCAATTTTCTAGTTTGAATTGTCGTGGCAGATGGTGCCACTTTTGGGGAGAAAAATATGTTGCATTGAAACGCATTCTAATTTAATTCGATGAAAGGGCACAGGTGCTGCCATCTATAGTACAAAACAATATCCTCTGCCGAACGCCGCGTCTAAGCATGTTATGGCGAGTGATTGTGCTTAGCCGGAAAAATCTGGCTCACCCAGCAACGCTTCGCTATCTAAGAGTGTGTTATGTATACTGTGGATGGGATGAATAATATCACATTTTTGCTTCAATTTCATGCTTGATCGTGTACAGCCGACGGCGTAAAGTATTCGAGAAGCATTCAAAAATTGGCAATTTCAGATAGCGACCGTTTGATTCTAGGACCTAATCGAACAATGACAATTCGATAATCGAATAGGACAATATTTGATCGTTATTCGAAAGTTTCGAATATTCGCACGCCCTTAGCAAACGTACACCCGGCCACAAAATATTACGGACCATGAAACCTGAGAAAAAGCTAAATATGTCCCCAGCCTCACAACGAAGCCTGGTATTTGCATTTCGGGCCTCGACTATAGAATATGCTAACAACATTGTTGTGTACAGTTTTACTGGCTACTGCTACAGGCTGCTCGGGAATTGAACGTTTTCTGAGATCCCGTGGTCCGTCAACTTTTGTGGCCGGGTGTACATGTTTTGGATGAGAAGCCAATATCACTAGATAAAATTCTGGGTGCACAGGCCATCAGAAAACTTGCAACAAAATACAGCATGCAGATTAGTACAGTTTCTCGGAGAATCAGGGAATATCTAAAAGTTACTAAATGTTATTAATGCAAATTCGATCACGATGTTGATTTGTAGAACATATTCATTTTTTGTACATTTTCATATATTTGTGTTCCTGTTATAACTTTTCTAATTGTATTCCCCTGGCTCTTGTGTGTGTAGCTTGGGCGAATTGGTAATAGTTCAAGGCGGCGTTTTGCGCGCAGCGTATGAATGGCTTTACGAAAACAGCGCTTTAGGATGGAGCGCCATTCATATGGTGCGCAATTAACCACCATGATCTTGTCTGTGTGTTCATGTGCGCAGTGTTTTTTATCAACTAGGTACGTCATTTGTATTTCAACAACATTCCAATTTTGTTGACTGCTCGGAAACATTTCTTTCTTGTTATGTGTATGTATACTTAAGAACGCGGTTATTCAATTTCTGGTTTGCTGGTAAACTCATGAAAGATCGCCTTGATATACCGTACTTTACACGTCCTTCGTCTGCCAACGTAGCAATACACGAGCCAATACGCGAAACTTCAGAGCTAAGAAACTGCCACAGCATGCATGCAGTCGCTTTTGTAAAAATAGTGCTTGGCCCGTCGCCCTGGCTGCTTGACAAGAAAGAGCTCAACGGCAAATACAAACGTATACGTTGTTACATGTATACCTACGTGGCATCTTCGCTGGCGCAATCTTTAGTACGCAAGAATCGAGTGACTTCTCCCGAGGCCCCTTTCTGATAACGAAATGTGTTATGTGTAGGTGTCGTCCGTCAAGGTTACGCATTGTTCAGCGACAATAGTGGTGCCACGTTTTGTTTACCACTCTACCGATGAAACGTGGGCTTTGCGAGGCAGTGAATGCGAGCTAGGCCTACCCGCATTACCGTGAGTGGGGAGATAAGCATCTATCCTGAGTACGAAGACAGCAGATCAGAATCTGTGACCATCGGAGGTAGTTTTTTTTTTTCTTATTTTAAATGACAAATACGACAGGCCAATGAAAAGAGAGGAAACTATAATCATGGTTGTGCATTGTGTCTCCGTAATGTGTATGTTCTCTTATTTGTGGTGTTCGCCCTGTTTTGACGTGTTTGGTCTGCACAGGCAAATGTATGTTTCCCTGTGTATCGAAATAATCAATCAGTCAAAAAAATAAACAGTCAGATGGACAGACAATCAATCAATTGTGGATGATATTTTGTGCCGCATTCCAGGTATTTCGCTTCTGCCAATTCATGGATTCTCACTGATGTCTCGGAGTGAACCTGGAGAGTGCTATCAGAGCTTTGCTTAGCTTTGCTTGGCTTGGCTTTGTTTGTTTGTTTGTTTGTTTGTTTGTTTGTTTGTTTGTTTGTTTGTTTGTTTGTTTGTTTGTTTGTTTGTTTGTTTGTTTGTTTGTTTGTTTGTTTCTATAAAAGAGATTTATAACATTTCTATAAAGATTTCTATAAAGGAACGTTACCCAGCACGGCTCCACCACTTATAAAGGAGATTTATTGAGGTTCGTAGCGACAGCCGGTCGTAGGATGCACCGAGCACAGTCCTCTCGCTCGAGCTTCTGCTGCGCGGTTGATGCTGCCGATGCCGCTGACTCTGCGCCGACGTTCGTCATCTTCCTTACAGTTTCATACTGTCAGCGTTTTCAAGGCTCTTAGAGGTAGTGGACCACAAGGTGTAGTGCTCAAGGACGATTACAAAACGAAACAAAACACACAACCAACATTGTGAGCGAGTGCGATAAAGAAGCACTACATATGAAATGACACGTATAATACATAGTACGAAATTGATAATTGTAATATGACGCTCTCTTATAACTGAGCTGCTAAACACTAAGCGTTTGCAATTTCAATGGGCGCACTATTCCATGTCTCCACAGATACTAGGGAAAAAAAAAGGAAATCTTAAAGTGTTACAACGCAAAATGATCGTTCTAATAAGTTTGTTTCTCATGTCGCTATATTGCGCACTCTTCCATAGAATGTCTCAGTGTTGAGATTCCTCAGCGCAGTTTTTCGTCCCTCGTCCCGCAGGTCGGCAAACGGCTGCGCGTACAGCGGCCTGCACATCAACGTGACGCATTTGAGCGGCAACGAGTTCCTCAACTTTCTATACCTGGCCCTGGTCGAGTTTCCGGCCAACGCGATTGGCTGGTGGAGCATGGACCGCTACGGCCGGCGCTGGACAAACGTCTTCTTCGTGCTTCTCACGGCTACAGCCTGCTGGGCGGCCGTCATTGCGCCCACGTGTGAGTTGGTTGGTCGATATATTGATTGATTGGCTGAGTGATTGATCGATTCATTCATTCATTCATTCATTTTATTGAACATACGAGAAGGCACAACAGAAACTAGAAGACAAATCCGAACAATGCAAGAAGTACGACAAACTATAAGGCCTCATTCACTACAGTGCTTTTTTTATGTTGTTGTCCTTCTATACTTTGACGAAAATCATGCTGAAGATTACGAAAACGGAGAAATATTGTTTCTCCGTTTTCACCAGATAATAACAGACTTGTCATCAAGTAATTGAGCATCACCAAGTAATACAGCAAAATGGCATGGCTGTCGTAAAACGAGACCCTGTTCGCATGTTGGGCAGAGTTCTCATGTTGGGCAGAGACCAACCAAAAGATCGAGGAATTCCTCCCTCCCTCCCTCCCTCCCTCCCTCCCTCCCTCCCTCCCTCCCTCCCTTCCTTCCTTCTTTCCTTCCTTCCTGCATTCATTCATTCATTCATTCATTCATTCATTCATTCATTCGTTCAAAGTAAATTTATCCTGTGCTCCCGGCTTCTCTACCGCAGCTGAAGCCAAGCGCGACGGCCTCGATAATACGAAAACCATGGTGTCCTGGACTTGTATGCCGCTTCATTCTTTCATCCGAAATTTTATTGCGATAGCAATTATATGGACACTCCAAGCGCATTTTTGCCGTCGCCATCGTCGTCGCCGTGATGTTCCGTATAAAGTCCAAGGGCGTTAAAATCGTCGCCGCCCGCCGTGCGTTGTGTGTGCGAGTGAAATCGTGCGAGGGTGAGCCGGTAACCGCAGCTTAATCTCGCGCACGCGAGAGAGGAAGGCGGCCGGAAGCGCACGGTCTTCGTTCACGCGCGAGGCACGGGAAGGAGGCGACGGAGACGGGAGGGGGGGGGGGGGGGGGGGGGGGGCGTTCTGCTTACGCGGCTGCTGCTCACGGAGCTACCTTGAAAGCGATCTGCAACGCGGCCGAAGTGTGCGCCCGCGCGAGCCTCATCTTCAAAGCGATCTGCGATGGTCCAAAGTGCATTCGCCGAATACCAGTAGCTTCGTATGCGCTGCGCTTTCGACGTTTAGTTCGCGTTGAAGCGAGAGCCAGCGCGAAGGTCAATTTGCTCGCTGCCGCTGGTGCGCTTTCACACTCCAGCGTTTTGACGAGCTCCCGTGGTCATCGAGCGAGATCTGTTCATGTTTACCTGTGCGCACGTGACACCGTGCTTGTTTATTTAGTTAGTAAGCGAATATTTACAACTTAATACGGCCGATAAAGCTACTATCCTTACTTCGTATAGCTGTCTACTAATTTGCTATCTCAATCAATGCTTCGCCTTTCGGGCGAAACTGCGACTTTTTTTTTTTTTACATGTACTTCAAAGACGAATCTGTATACACAGTTTCATGACGCTGATAGCCCAGTTGTACTTCTGGTAATTTCATAATGTTACCTTTACACAACCATAACTATCTCATAACTACTGTAACCACAACTATCTTACCAACCCTGACAATAGCTCTGGTTAGCCTACCTGCCTTTTTATACATTTTTTTTTTTTTAGTTCTCTTCACAACCTTCGAATTTTTTTTCTCCTTTAGGTGGAAGGAAGATTGGATGTGGGAAGGAGGAAAGATGAGAGTGGAAGGGAAATTTGTGTGGACTAGTGCATTCCCATCGACATTCATTTGCTCGCTTAGGTCGTTTCCTGGGTTCCTTCTTCCAATAATGCTGCCACCAACTCTCCATTTTATTTATATACAGCATGCGTGCTGCCTTTCGCAGAGGATGTTGCCAGCCTTTCCTTCGAATGTTTGTACATGTTTGTGATTGGTTAACAACACTGGCTGAGTGTATGCCCGCTGACAGAAACTCGACGGTAGATCCGCTTTGTCATGTCCGCTAAACTTCCGTGCTTACAACTGCGGTACGTTCTCTCACACATTTTGCGTCCTTCGTGAACCCTAACAAAGGGCAGAACCACATGCAACATCACCTCGATCGACGAGCAACAGTGATCGCCGATTACGAAAGCTACTTGGGAGGGGGGCTGGGGGGGGGGGGGGAGATTTTCTGTAAGTTTCTAGTAGATGCACACTTAAAGAATGCCCCCCCCCCCCGCCCTAGTTAGCACCGAATGCATTTATGTTTCAGTCCGCGACCTTGACATCAGTACATCGACTCTGTACCATCACGGTTGTATATTAATTTCAAATCCTTGCAGAGTGACCTATCCAACTATAGCATTTCAGACACCTTTTGCGACACTGTGATGATTGCGCATAGCGTAGCCCATCCGTACCGGCGCGTAACGCCGCTTTCGAATCTTTGAATGTCACTTCCACAGTTCGCAACCATGAACGGCGCCGATGAAGACCGTGAGATATCAATGATTTCAGGTTAAGTTTCCTTATTTGTGGTTATCTATCCTTTGTACAGAAAGGCCGCAAAAGTTTCCAAACGTTTCCAGGTAAAGTGTCCGCATATTAGGTAACCCACTATAATCGTTTATATATATATAAGTAGCTCAGTAGTATCTGGTAGACGACGCCAAAATTTAGGACAATACGAGCAAATGGTACGTCAAATTCAAGGCGACGTCGTTACCAGTCCTCCGTTTCTCGCACACCAAATTCCGCCAACATAAGACTTAGAGATTTCCCATTACATAAGTGTAACCTACCAGCGCACCTTAAGTAAATAATCCTCTTTAATGTCCCTCTGAGGAAGCACACGTTTTGTTTTTAAATATTATCAAATCTCCGAATGCGGCGTCTCCACCGTTTTCTGTGTGCTATACTATCGGACGTTTGAATAAACTCAATCGTACGAATCGGTCATACTAGTCGGATTGAGATATCGCGCGTGATAGAGGCAATAAAACCGATAATGATTAGGTTGAAACCAAAAAAAAAGTTCAACAGAACGCATCTCGCGATGAATGTCCGCATTATTGCGATCACCGTTGAAGCCCTGTAGCTAGACATCGTATTGCCAACGCTGAAACGCCTCGTGTATAAGACATGTATGCAGCCGGGCTCCTCTCTCACGCATACCTCTAGACACGCTGCGCCACTTGCGGCGCCATCGCGAAGTCCACTCGTGGCACGTGTCTGAGCCGCAGCCATGACCCTGTGGATAGGGCACCCGGCTCGGCCGCGGAAGGTTCGTTGTTCGATCCCCCCTGCAAGACACCCACAGGTTTATAAGATGGGTAGAAGCAGCCAAACGGCCTCGCTTCCGGCTTCCCCGGGGTGCGTTGCTTGCTTGGGAGAGGTTTGTTCAGGCCACTATACTGGCTGTGCAAGCACCAAGACAAAACACCAAACAACTCTAAATAAAATGCAGAATTTTTCCCTTGTCAAAACAATGGGGGTAAGCGAAGCTTGTGGCAAGATGACGCTGTCGCAGGCGTTCCACTTCATTCGCCCTAAACTCAAGGTCGGCGGCTCTTCGCTGGCGTTTGGCCTCAACATCGCGCTCCCACAACTCGGGGTTCGCGGCTCTTCGCTGACGTTTCGCCTGGGCTTCGGAAGCCATCACGCTCGAATTGGCAGGTCGACGACGAGCCCTTTCCCGAGCGAGTTCGCGGCACCGTTGCTCAAACGCAGCCTGCTCCTCGGCGAAACACGTCCGGACGCCGAAACTGATCTGAGGAGAGGGAAGCCCGGAGGAGCGCGAGCGAACCCCCTTTCATTTCCTTCCCTTTCCCTCCCCACCACGCACCAAACGACCCTAAATGGTCGCGCGCGTCACGTGATCCGGCGCCGGCGCAGCTTTCCCCGCACCTGCTCTACTCTGGGAGCAGCCGGGTTTTCTTTCTTTCCTTCTCTCTTTCTTTCTTGCTTCCTTTCTTCCTTTCTTTCTGTATTGTCCCTGGTTCATACCCGCATATCCGTGGCTCATACCCGCACAACCAATGGGGGTATGCACCACACGTGATTTCTTTCTATTCTTCTATATTCCTTTCTTTCTTCTTTTTGTTCTCGGACAATATGAAGCACATGTGCTTACATATGCAACTGCATACGTGTTCACCTTTTGTGGGTCCCTGGACTCGTGTACACAACTTTTTGATATTGCTGACTGACTCTTTTAAAAGTGATACTCTTGTGCTGCATTTTGTAACAAATATTGAGATAATATTTTTCTTTGCGAAGCGACCAGGCGTAGCCGTTGCCACTTAAAAGCGCCAACATCTCCTATTATATCATGTCAATAAAAAAAATGCAGCACATATATGTGCTGCATTTGGGTCACTGGGTATGAGCCGCTGGGTATAATACCCAGTGACCCAAGCTGGCCTCAAAGGGTTTCATTGAAGAGCTGCCCATACCCGGTGGCACATACGCAGTGACGCAACGCTTTGTTTCTCACCTGCTTTCCTCACCACCCGATACTCTACTCATTAGACCGTGGACTACCCAATTACCCAAGTTGGCGGAAGACGGTTGGAGACATAGAAACATACTGGAAAGTACGGGAAGCATTCTAAGAATGCTAATCAAATTATTACTCCAGCGCGTGAAATGGCTACAGAGATTTAACACTTGTTCAACGTTACCCAGCATAACAGAAAGCTCTCGATCTTCAAAGGCGCCTGGACGCTTTCCCTTCTGCCGCCAATGCAGTGCCTTCGATCCTCCCTGTACGCAGTATCTTGAACGCAATCGAATTGTCGCTTCGTTCATTGCTTCACGTTGTCAAAGCAAAAGAAAAAGAAAAAAAGAAAAAAAAGCGTTAATAGCCTCGTGGCCAAGCAACAGACCCGTCAGTATTTCCCCGCGAAAGAAATGCTCCATTGCAACGCGTTAGATAAATGCAAGATTCTGACGGTTTTCCTTGTCGTTTTCTTCGCGGTAATGGCTTTCAAAGTGTTAATGGCGAATGTCAAACTTTTCGTGAAGCGCACTAACGCAAACGTCTGGGCACCTTTTTTTTTTTTTTTTTTTTTTTTTCTCAAGAACGTACACGCTCCGCTAGTGTATCGAGTCAGCGCGGGGGAAAAAAAGAAAAAAAAAACATTTTGCAGCCTCGACTTGCTCAAAAGCTAGAAAGATGTCTCCGGACTTGACTTTAGCAGTGGTCATACTCGGCTGGCATTTTTTTTCCTTCTTGTAGAACAGGAAGTCGCACGCAAGACATGAGGCGTTCGACCAAAAAAAATATTATATTGCCCATAAATTAAAAATTACGCACAGAAGCGAGATGAACGAAAGCGCTCGTGTTTGTTCTTTATTCGCTAACCCTTCGTTCTTTTTCGTTTCTTTCCGCACTTCAGTGCTTCGCGCTGCAAAAATCACGCCGTGGAAGCCAAGTTTTATGTTAATGCACTGTTAGTAAGGTGGGATTCTCCTGTCAATCATAAATCTATAGGCTCACAAACTAACTTTTCCAGTGCTTAGCGCAGAAACATTATACGAGACGGACAAGAGAAGAGACACATTGTCCGTCTCTTCTAAAGTTTCCGCCCTATAGGTACTGGAAAAGATGTCATACCAACGTGGCCGAATGTCAACGCTTGCTTCCTTAACTAGTTCGCCTCCCCATAAAACTTTCCTTTGCAGCCGCACAAGACCTCTGGACGTACTGCATAGACATACTACACATATACTAGAATTTACACTAGGCTATGCAACTGCAGCTGTTACCTGGACTTCCGCGAAGTGAAGAAACGATGCTGTGCCGCGTCGCTTGGGCGTTACATTCACCAATGCGCACACGTGTTTGGTTGGAATGGCTGATAGCGCCGAGTGCAATGCCTACGGTGTCGAGGAGACTATAGAACACCTACTGTGCTACTGCCCATCATTTGAAAACGAAAGACATGATGATTGCACTGCTCTAAATCAGCCGGATAAAAAACACTTCACCTTGAACAAGATCTTGGTACCATGGCCTCGAATATCACAGCTGCAAAAGGCCACAAAAAGCGTTGCTACGAGTGACCGTCACTGATAGAGCAAAAAAAGTTACCACGTCGGCAATGTCCACAGTTCTCCTCTTCACCTAATCTTTCCCTCCCCTTTTCCCTTCCCCCACTGTAGGGTAGCCAACCGGGTTCAGTCCTGGTTAACCTCCCTGCCTTTCATTTATGATTCTCTCTCTCTCTCTCTCTCCACTAGGCTACAACAGTAGTAATACGCGCACTATATTTATTCTATGGCTTATAATGGCTAAACGAAGCTTTCGGATTACCTTGAGAGTCTACGTTCGTGTCTGTGCGGTGTATGTGATGCTTGAGTTTTTATGTGATCACACTGTAAAGCATAATTATCACCCAGCACCTGGAGAAAGCTAGGCGACTTGAAGTCATTACAAATAATTATAGGCTGTCGCTCTTTCTGGCTTATATTAAATGCGATATCGCAAGTCCAAAGGCCGCCTGTGAACAGTGCTGTGCATTTAATGTAGACAGCCGATACAGAATAAACAACTGAGCGTTAAATGCATGTAGCCCAAATGAACATATACAGTCTAAATTTTGCGCAATTTCAAAGGTACAGAAGCGCTGTTTCTTTTTTTTTTTCGTATATGCGCCGAGATTCGCCGATTTAATTAAAGGTGTGTCTTCAAATTATCTCCACTGCAGTGTCTCTCAAACTTCCAATAAGCTCAGGAGGCTTATTACCGCTGAAGCAGGAAGTCCACGTCGCGCGAAAAAAAATAGAACGCCAGAGCGGCTAAATCTGTCTCCTTTGTTTCCATGATCTCGCGTGCTTCTTCATTCTTTTTTGCCCCCGTATTTCTTCCTCCAAACGAAAGAGTCAGTGAGTACTCACATTGTCTTTGATCTTTCTTTAGTTTGTTCACGAATATATACAGCGTAATTGAAACCATTTCTGTTGCGTATATATTTTATCAAAGTTCTCGGTGGCCAGCTATACCGTGATTCTGTATGTGCAGTTTCTGCTCTTATCAACTGCCGTTGAAATTCCAGTTTGCGGTTGCGGCATCAGCATGGCGACCATTCTTGTCGAGATGCTGATAGGCGCGTGGCATTTGCTTCGGTGCAAAGAACTGCATGAAAAAAAAATATATTTGTTGGGTATTCTATATACCAGTGTTTCAGATTACACAACAAGCTATAACAAACAAGCGAAGCCTTTTGTGTGGACGAAACCAACTAGTATGTTTTGAGTTACCTCCTGAGGAATTCCCCAGTGATATTGTGTTCTTATTCGTTGATTATTTAGTGGCAATAAGTTACTAACTTTCAGTTATTAATTTGACGTCAATAGCGTCAATACATTAAAGTGAATTAGACGCACAGCATCAGCGGAAGAAAAAACCGACGGCAGAACAGGACTCCATGTCCTACTGTCGGCTTTTTCTTCCTCTCATGTTGTGCGTATAATTCACTATAAGTAACATGTACCAACTAGCCCAACGGCAAGGCATATTAAAATAAATTATTTGATCACATCGGGCAACCTCACTTTCAATTGTTTATGACGTGCAACCTTTTTCCGTAGCTTCGCATTTAAAAAAAAAGCCTGTTTGGCAAGCAGGCAGAGGACCGGTGACGACTTCTTAAACGTTTCGCGAGCTTTTCGCGAGCTTTGTAAAGACACATAAAAAAGGCGCAGTTACGCCCGAAAGGCGAAGCACCGATTGCGATAGCAAATTAGTGGACAGCTATACGAAGTAAGGATACTTCTTTCTGGGGTTTTACGTGCCAAAACCAGTTCTGATTATGAGGCACGCCGTAGTGGAGGGCTCCGGAATAATTTTGACCACCTGGGGTTCTTTAACGTGCACTACAACGCAAGCACACGGGCGTTTTTGCATTTCGCCTCCATCGAAATGCGGCCGCCACGGCCGGGATTCGATCCCGCGATCTCGTGCTCAGCAGCGCAGCGCCTTAGGTGACTGAGCCACCCCGGCGGGTACGAAGTAAGGATAGTAGCTTTATCAGCTGTATAAACTTGTAACGCATACTAACTAAATGAACAAGCATGGTGTCTCGCGCGCACAATCAAACATGAACGCATCTCACTCGATGACCGCAGAAAGTCGCTGTCAAAACGCTGGAGTGAGTAAGCGCGCCAGCAGGAGCGAGCGAATTGACCTTCGTTCCCCCGCTCGCATCAACGTGAACTCAGCCGCGAAAGCAGCGCAGGGAGGAAGGCTCACCGCCGTATTCAGAAACGCAACTTAGCTTGAAGCCCATGCTTGACTTGATTTAAAGGACGCCTGGCGTGAACATGCTCTGGACGGTCATTGCGTTTTCTTCGGCGCGTTCACAATAGGCGTCACTTAAATCAAGTCAAGCACGGACTTGAAGCGAAGTTGCATTTCTGAATACGGGGGTCAGTCTCCGCCGCAGATGGCTTTCAAGATATAGCCGCCCGGGCGAAAGCGCGTGGCGTAGTACGCGGCCTCCTCCCCCGCTCTCCCTCCCCTCCCTCCGGAGCGTTGCACGCGACTGGAAGACGGTCGCTTCCTTCCCGCTTCCCTCCCTTGCGCGCTCGAGATTGAGCCGCGATCGGCGGCTCACCCTCGCACGCTTTTACTCGCACATACAGCATACGGCGCGCGGCGACGATATTATCCCCGTTGGACTTTACACGGAACCTCACGGCGATGGCGATGGCAGAAATGCGCCTGGAGTGTCCATATAATTGCTATCGCAATAATACTGCAGGCGTCTCCAAGCGGATGCTAAGGGCATACAGTTTGTTCTGTCCCTACAGAACAAACTAAAAAAAAAATAATGACTCTGTGTAAGCTCGGACACCCGGTATTAAAAGATCGCGGTTCTTGAACGCGGCCATGCCATTGGTCATACATAGTGAAATATGAACGCCTCTCCCACTTTCGTCTTAATTGGCTCCCTTGATGACTAAACTTGCCTGGTTACACTGCCTGTAACGCAGCCGGCACGGTGCACGTCGTCTCCTCGATCGTGGCCAAGTTCTCCACCACGGCGGCGTACATGATGATGTACCAGCAGTCGGACGAGCTGTTCCCCACGCCGCTACGTTCCTTATCGATGGGTGTCCTCCCTTCCCTGGCCGCGATCTTCACTGTATCGGTGCCTTACATCGTCTACCTGGTGAGTCCGCTAAAGGGAACACTGAGTAGAAATAACAAGTTTGGACTGGTAAATGTATTCTTTCAAAACTCCATTTGACCCACTGCAGTTAGCTCAATGACTATTTTTGGTTGACTGAACCGAATTTTATATTCTGGTTAACCTCCCTGCCTTTCCTTTTTCCATTGTCGATCTGTCTGAAGTCATAGTGCATATCAGCACGTTTATTTCTCACCGTCCCATATCGCTGTGGGCCGCATACCTGTCATTATTATTATTATTATTATTATTATTATTATTATTATTATTATTATTATTATTATTATTATTATTATTATTATTATTATTATTATTATTATTATTATTATTATTATTATTATTATTATTATTATTATTATTATTATTATTATTATTATCACAATTGAGAGCGCCCGACGTGACGCAGGGGAAGTACGGCGCCTGGATCCCGTTCCTCTTCCTCGCCGTGGTGACAATGGCTGCAGGGATCGCGGCGGCCTGGCTACCGGAGACTAAGGGCTACCCGCTCTGCCAGACTGTTGAGGACGCCGAGAAATTTGGCAATGATCAAAAATTCTTCTCGTTCAACAGGTGAGAAACCACGCTTAAATAACAGGCAAAGCGCCCTCGAAGTTAAGCTAACGCACCAGCCTAACACAATAAGACCAAAAATATAACAATAAAAAAAAATCACAGGCTCCTGCAGGAGCTTCTCCACTTGACAGGAACGTCGTGCAGAAGTGTATGGAGCTTGGTACATCTTATTCTCGTGTTTCTCTCACTCTCTTTTTTTTTTTTTCTCATGGTTAGTGTGCAAGGTGATTTGGATGCCACGGTGGAGTCCTTTCGCGACGTAGGCCTGACTACACGCTTGTAAAGTTCCTTTCAACATGACCTTGTTGGCGTGTGTCTCCTGCAACGCCGGCGAACAGTTCGTATTCTCTCTACATATATATCTATTTCGCTCCTCCATACCCCTTCATCCGTGTACAGTAGCCAACCGGCATCAGTCTCTTTAGTTACACTGCAATTTCTTTCTTCCTTTGCTCTCCCCTGGTTAAAAAGGACCCTACCTTTTCTTAAAGGACATATTGAACCTATTGGATGTCATATACGCAAGAAAATGTAAATGGAGTCCGCTCATTGAGAAGATTCTCATATTTTTTATTGTATGGTACATAGGAGATGTTGCCGCATTTCATTGGTGCCGACTACTGCTTTTCGCACAGAGATATAAGAAAAGTTAAAAAATAAGAATTAACTTCAACGCATTAAAACTAAAAGTCAAGTCCGATCGAATCACAATTACACAAAGTCTAGACATATAAGTACACTAATGCCACACTAAACCTGAAAGTTAACTCATAAAGACAGCAACGCAAAGCCCCGTCACATGGGTGCTCTAAAGTAAACACAAAGTCCGGTCACACAACTACATTAGAATCGGGGCACATAAGAAAGTTCGGATTCGATTCAAATGAAGGTACATGAAACCAGGAATTTAAGTAGCCAAAATCGGGTCAGAAAAGTCCTATGAGTGAGCTTGTCACAAATAAAACACTCTACTCAATAGTTTCCAAAAATATTGCTCGTTTCTAGGAATCTTTGAAGGGCCAGTAACGCTCGTCTTTGCAACGAGTATGTTGGCCAAGGGCCTAAGATCTTCCTGAGGCTGAAGGGCCTGTGGTCTAATATCACTAAGTCACCTCACATGCTAAGCGTTGTCTGTGGGTGTCGTGTCACGGACATGCAGTTATGCATGTCCGTGACACGACAGAAGTGCGCTTATAGTGTTCATGTGCATCTAGTTATGCACAGTGCGCATAACTAGTTAGTATGTTATGCAGAAGTGCGCTTGTTATGCAGAAGTGCGCTTTAGTGAAGCAGGATGGGGCAATTCATAATAAAATGTCTTACCATCACCAGTGTGTAAGTGTCAAGGCGGTGAGTATCAAGATGTGACGACCCCTGCCATATGTATTCATAGTAACAAACTTTCGGCATGTCTGTTCTGTGAACAGGATAGAGGAATCCTCGAAGCGGTCCAGGCGTGTCGAAGAAAACGACGAGAAGACCATCGAACTACAACGCCTGCAGACTGAGGCATGACCGACTCGTCCGATGCCTCTTGCGTTGTGCCATTTTCAACGAAGAAACCTTCCTGTCAACAAAAGCGACAGCATACGGGACGTGATATAGTGCCATTACAAGAAAATGAAAAGTCATCGCTCAATGGCCGTGCTTCAATGCTTGAAACTCCTAGGCATTTATACGTTCTCACACGTCTAGAAGCATGCTCACAAACAACACTGTGAAATAGAGAACTTACATTATCTTACAATACAGGGTCCCGCATATTTCGCTTAGCATGTTCGAAAAAAGATTTTGCGGTTACCGCTGCACTGTTCTTGCTGAAATTTTGCAGAAGGGTCGCATATTGGAGTCCACGTTCGTTCAGTGCAACATTGCCACAGCTAATTGCTTGGTTTTTAGGATAAAAGTGCAAGTTTGCCTTCGTTTATGGGTATTCCAGCTGCTGCTGTGACGGCGCAAGCTTAAACTTGTATCGCCGCCTGCCGGCAGCTGCAGACACCGTTTCAGGGATGGCTGCCGCGTGTTCCAGGAGCGGGCAGTCATAGAGTTGCTCAGGTAATATAGTGAGAAATTCTATGCGGGCAACAGGCGGCAACCCTCCCTTACCGGCTGCTTTCTGTAGCGGTTGGGACGGGCGAACCTTATTGGTGTTCAAGGTAATACTTGAATCGTATGTACTATTCGGTGCTTCTTGCGCAATAATCTGAGCCCGTTTTAACAATACTACTCTTTTGCAAGCGAATTTACTCATGACACGTGCTTTTGATGCACAGGTTGCTTGCATGGAATTTGCTGGTTTTCCAAGCAGCGCGATCTTTCCTTTGTTAGAAAAATGTATTACTGATGTTAAGCGCCTTCATCGCCGTGAGCCTGATGGACAAAAGTTGAACTAGGAGCACAATCGAGCGGTCATACCATATGTGCACCAAACAGCACGTAGTTTAGAGAACCTTGGTTCAAAAACCGTTGGTCCAACATACGGCATAAATGCGGTGTTTTATGCTCTAAATGAAGAAGGCAAGGTTTGCTGCTTGGTTGATAGATCATTATCCCAGAGTGCAGGCAAAGTAAATCGATGTTCCGTCAATAATTTGCACAAATAGGTGCCTCGCGCGATTGCCGTTGCGTACGTCATACCACTATCACGCGGCAAAGAGCACGTCGGCCAAGCGGAGTGGAGTCTGAATGTGCGGCTTCGAGAAAATGAGCTTTCACTTTCGGGCGCTTCTTCCACCCAATTGGCCATACACTGCAGATCATGTGGCTGTTTTAACAGAGACCAACACCTCCTTGCATAGAGTTAATAAAAAAAGTGAGAGAGAGAGAGCAAGGAGAGGGAAGGCAGGGAGGTCAACCAGACGAGCGTCCGGTTTGCTACGCTACACTGGGGGAAGGGAAAGGGGGAATAGAAAGCGGAAAAGAGGGAGAGAGTGAGTACTGAGTACACGTGGGACGATGCACATGGACACTATAAGCGCCCTTTTAAACCGGTGCACTTCAAATAGTGTACTAGTGCACGAATCGCTTTTTGTGCCAGTGGTGGGTGTGGCCACGGTCCGAGTATCTTCGACTCAGAGAACGGTCTCGAGTCCGGTCGGTTTAAAATTGTCCTGAGAAAGAGGCGTTGTATGTCTTAGCGACGACAGGTACACAATAGGTGCTCGATGGTTTCCTCGCACCTAAAAAAAAGCGAAATAAATGAATAATAAGCATACTGAATTCAGTGTGTGTTTCGACTCTCGATTCGCAGTGAGCCACTATCAAATTACAAGTCGAAATTTGGCGCGCGTAGCGCTGTTCGGGCAACGCATTCTGTGCGGCGATATGGGGCAGCGGTGAATAGTCGGGCGATGCATTCGAAACATGCGATTCGCTGGGCCCGCGTGCGCGAACCATTTCGTAATACCGCCCCCCCCCCTCCCACAACCACTTCTGCTTCGCGAACAATGATGGCTACTTTAGACCCTTGCACTTGCTGCTCGGAAGGCCCAGCTACTCGAAGAAAAAATATGCTCCCTCCCCGACCCATCCATCTAATCGGTGCATGTATCTATCTGCCGCGCCGCCCTGATCCAGTTCACGTCGGTGTCACCGTGTCGAGTGCCTGACGGGGGACTCTACGCGTGTGCTCCGCGACCGGGAGTGGGCAAGGGTGCCAGGTTATTGAACGCTGGCGGACATCTTCCATCTTCAATAAAGCAGCGTTGCCCGCCGCGCGCGCTGGCGCTTCTTCGCCGCGGCCATAATCAGGAAACCTCAATCGCGCGTGTCAGTCAGTCGCCGAAGCTGTTCGACGGCCCCTCCTGGAGATAGTCAGGAGTGGTCGTTACTGGAGCCGTTGCATCTACACGCGCGGCTGCGTGTCCCCTTCGTGGTGTGGCTCTGCGCCCAATATCTCTTTTGCTCTGGCTGCCTGTGGCTTGAAGCTTCGTGCCCGTGACCTTTCAGGAGTGCGCCTTTGAAAGGTAGCACCACTTCTCTATAGGAAAAGAAGGAAGCAGACACTTTCAGGTAAGCGTGTGATGTGTTTCCGTTTTGTCTTATCAGTCTCGCGATTGATCTCTCTCCCGGCTGTGTGAATCAGAGCCTTACGCAACTGCAGATGGCATTCCGCAGTCGAGATAAATTTATTTCGACAAAAACATTCTTGAAAATACATGGGCACTTAGCTTCGTTGCGGAGTTTACAAGGAAATTTATTAACCAGTAGGCCCGCGTACAACTATTGTATGAACGTAGAGCACAATATAACGTACTGCACATCGTACTTGATAAAAACAAAACAAATGGGCGAACAAAAAAAGTGAATGGTGTCTGCTTGACACTGGCTTTGTCGCACATAAAACCACTATGGCAATGCACATGCAAAATCATAAATGTCAGCCTCGGATTCATGAATGATCCCCGAGGCACACACGAACAGTCGCTACTCAGGCAAAGAAATTTTGGGCATTATTCTGGCAGTAGCAAAACTTTGCCGCGAGACACGGTTAGATACCGCGTTGACCAGTGGCGAAGTAACTCTGTTTCACCTAGTTTTAACAGCTGTTCTTCAAGATGACCCCATATTATCACCCGTAGTTTGCGCACTCTGGGGTACATTGCTCTATTTGGCTGCCGGGATCGTTCTGCAATGTTGTGGAAGAACCACAAAACGTAGCTAACGCTGTGGTAGACGAGACTCGCAAACCGATCTCGCCGCCGTGGTGCCCGCCCGATGGATATTCCAAATAAGCTTGCAACCTGCTTCCATAAGGCGCGTGCTACAACGCACTCCTTACTACAGGCATGTTGGTCTCTGTTTGTGCGCAATGTATGCATTTATCATTCGCTACCATATCCCAGCGTTCAAGTCTGTCTCTTGTACGTAGAATATGACCCACTGATATTGCTAATGAAAATCCTTCACTTTAAAACGTAAATCAGGTGAAGAAACGGCTATCCATGTTTTTGTAGTAGCTGTCCCTGGAGGCACAGCCGTCTCACACAACATTTCACAAAGCCTTGAAACTGGTGTCGTACGCCACTTTGTATTCCGTAGTTGCACAAGCTGGCTTTGTAAGCGCGCAGCCGCCGCATACTGCGGTGCTGGCGTTACCGCTGTTGGAAGCAAGTTGCCTGTACTTTGCAGCATAAGCGTTCAACGGTAATTACCCAGCCAATAAAGGAGCAGTGGCCTACCTGGGTACTCGTCATCATCTAGTAGGTCACATCTACCTTTAGTGCACAGCAGCCTACCAAATGGAACTGTACACGGCAAGCTCCATCCTCCGTTGGCTTTCGGCAGACGCAAAAATTGTTGTGCTACGTATTGCGACTTGTTTAGCCAGAACCACGAGAAAATGTGCGTGTTTACTTCGCGTACTGTTCGTGGCGGCGGAAGAGCCACTCTTGCAGCAAACCACAGTTTATTGCACAATACATTCTTAATAAAGAAAGCCCTTTCTGCTAGCGGCAGTGCCGACGCAGTCACTGCTTCCGACTGTGCTTTAATGGAGCTGATAATGTCTCGCCACGTGTGAGGTGAAACGCCACTTGTAGAAAATTTTATGCCTAATATTTGCATATGCTCGCTTTATTTAATGCTTCCTGGTAATGTTATTGCACTGCGTCCTAAATTTAATGCTTCGCATTTCCTCATATTTAGTTTACCCCCTGACAATGATGCACATTGATTATAAATACGAAATACCTCGACAAGACTGTCCCCATCCCGTAAGAACAAAGTAATGTCATCCGCATATGCTGACACTTTTATGCACCCCGTTCCCGGCATAGGAAGACCGCTTAAGAGCGAGCTTTCGCTAAAACGCTTTAACAATGGGTCAATCGCAAGCACAAACAATATAGGTGAAAAAGGACAGCCCTGCCGCACTCCCCTTGTCACATCAAGCCTAGGAGTCAAAGTGCTGTTAAGTAGTAGCTCAGCTGTTGTTCCCGAATACAACATCCGCAGGATATCTACGAACTCTTCGGGGAAGTTATAACATCGTAACACCTCAAACAAGTACGGGTGTTCTAAGCGGTCGAACGTTTTGGCTTGGTCTAAGCTTACCAATACTCCTGAAGCTTCACGTACTGTCGTGTATTGTATGATATTACGTGTTAAGTGGAGACATGAAAATATACTCCGACCAGGCACGGAGCATGTTTGATGCACACTGACTATTTTAGGTAATAATACCTTCATGCGATTTACAAGAAGGGTTGTCAATATCTTGTAGTTTGCGTTGAGCAGCGTTATGGGCCTCCAGGATGAGGGTTCTGCAAGGATGGAGTCTGGCTTTGGCAAGAGTATCACGCGGCCCCAATTAAACGATTTAGGAATACCTTTCCGTGCAAGAATCCCGTTAAGAGGAGATACCAAAGCAGTGCTTACTTCTGGCCAGCAGGACCGGCAAAATTCGACTGGTAAGCCATCTGTACTGGGTGTTGATCCACTGTTCATAGATCGGATAACATCAAAAAAATCACAGCATATCCACGGGGTGAATGATGATGAGTGGGCGAAGCTCCGGAGGGAATCATCGGATCTCCCGCTTAAGGGGACGCTAGCACAAACGCGTTAGAGTCGTGCAGTACTCTCTAGTAAGGGGGAGCGGCCACAGCGTCTTACGCAGCCATTTACACATGCCGGAACGTGCACCGCGTTTGCCGACGCCATCACATGACTGCTGAGAGAGTATACCCCCCGTATTCATAAACGCTCCTCGACTTGAACTTGACTTGCCACCGCCTTGGGCAGCGCGTTCGAAACGCGTTGAAGGTAAGGCGGAGAGGCCACAGCGTCTTACACCAGCTTCTTACACGGGCCGTAACGCGCTAGCACAAACGCGTTAGAAACGCGCTAGAAACGCGGCCTTTCGTTAATGTTGGGTATTTATTGCCATCGTGGTGCTTGTGTCTATGTGTGCTTCGTGGCGTAGTGGGCTAACGCCGCGCGCTCGGAAGCGAGGGGTCCCTGGTTCGATTCCGCGCTACGGACACAACTTCGGAATTTTTTTTCTCATTTTTCTCAGACTGGTTACACACTACTACTACGACGAGGGACGAACGGGTGCCGCTTTAAGGAGCTTCGCCCCTAAAACGTCTTGCAGATTTGTTGGAGACAATAAATTCTTGCCTTCTGTGTAGTCCACGTGGGGTAGATTATTACAAAAACCATATATTTCTTCACCTAACAGTTGGGCATTGTAAATATTTTCCGATGAGAATGCGTCTGAGAACCAATTCCAAAATATTATTTCGGTATCTCGTCTCGCACCGCTCTCTGTGCCCATCTTCTATTATAACCTTTTCAATAGAAGAGCTGCCATTTTGCGTCCTGCTGGACGTACGAGCCAGCCGCAGTACTTCAGAATCAGAAATTGGCCTGTTCGTCATCCACGCCTTTGCAGAGGTACTAGAGTGCCAGCTCATAAGCCTATGGTATCGTTCAAGCTGGAGATCTAGGTACTCGTACATTAGCTGTGTTAGGGAGCCTCCATCTTGTACTATTCTTATCCTGCTCAGGCACTCACAAAGCTGCTCACTCTCTTTTGCGTTTCCTGCTAGCTGCTATGCATGCCTACCACCTTTCCTTTAAAGTATCCCACGCTTATTGCATTCATAATAGCTTACTGATGTAGCTGACAAGAAAATTTATTAACCCGTAGGCACGCGTACATGATGTAGCTACAGCAAGAGAAGTTTATTGTCATCTCTACATTTTTACAATTCACTGGCGTAACACCATTCATTTTTCTTGATATACTGGTATCTGTTTGCACACTATTGCACACAATTATACACTAGACATGATGTAGCTACTACGGCTTTAACCCGTATATGTCCAGTGTCCTATATGTAGGACGCTGAAAATTTTCCAAATAACTCGAACATTTTTTTTTTTTTTTTGTAAAAAAGCTAGTGGCCCCACGCGGGTGTTTCTGAGGCCCTACCCTTCTCGCGTGCAAGTCTTGGTTAGCGCCGGAGCACTCCGCGCCACGTGCTTTCAGTCGCAAAATTGTATTTCCGCGGGAGCTTCGATGAACGCCATGCCGCGGAAGAAAATGCAAATGATGCAAAATGAAATATAAATTCAAATTATTATTGATGTTGTCGAAATTTTGGTCAGTTATTTCTGAGTAATTGAATATGCTCTGAAAACAATATCATTGTAATATATGCAAAAGTTTTTTTGTTTGCGGTCGGTCAAACAGCGGTGTCCTATATGTAGGAGGGCTACAAAAACAGTTCGAAAGAAAATTTTTTTGAATAAAAGGTTGATTCTGCTTTCTGAGGTCCCAGAAGCAATTATTACGGGAAAATAAATCACTTTCCTTAATTTACCCAAGTTCGGGCATATATGGGTTAAGTACAATTTTTAAGAGCAGTAATATTTACACACAACCACGAGCTAGTTCCTATCTTACATGACCACCGCAGTTATTCTGGGTATATTTATAGATTTACACGTAAACCTCTGCAATGTTCGAAATAGCCACCTATACAAATCAGTATTTCCGAATAGTATTGCATGGCACATATTCTATTTAACCTAATATCTCAACAATAACCAAATGAATCACAGAAAGCGCCATTCAGAGATGAATATATTACATATTGTCACGTACGAGTTTGTACCGCTGTGGACAAAATGACGTTGGTTGGAGAAGAAGAGGCTGAAGTGTCTCGGAGCTCGGTAGATGGTGTCACCCTGGCCACAGAGCTACAACCCTCTAACTGTATATATTGTGTATACATATATTTTCGCCCCGTAACATTTTGGTGGAGGTGCTGGGTAATCTCGCCACAAGCCGGCCCTGGATCTTCGCAGCGGGCGTCACATCGGTTCCGCTGTTATGGCTACTGACGCTGCCTCCGACGCTGACGCTGCCTCCGCCGTTCAGACACCGGCGGAAGTGGTACTAACCCAGCTACGTCACCCGGGAATCTTCACTGGCACTGGCAAGGTCGACGTCGAAGACTGGCTGACGTCGTATGGGCGCGTCGGTAAGCACAACAAGTGGAATGCCACACATTTGCTGGCCAACGTGATATTTTACTTGGGAGGAACCGCGAACGAGACGCATGAAACCGAAATTACAAGCTGGGACTCCTGCAAGGAAAAGCTACGCGATCTTTTCGGAAGACCTGTGGGACGTCAAATGGAGGCCAAGCAAGAGCTAGCGTCTCGTGTCCAGACACCAACTGAATCGTACGTCGCGTACTATTCAAGACGTTCTGGCTCTCTGCCGTAAAGCGGACGCGGACATGCTGGAGGCCGATAGGGTTGGACATATCTTGAAGGGCATCGCGGACGATGCGTTCAACCTCCTATCCATCATAAAGGAATGCCGGAATTTTGAGCAAGCGAAGAGCAAACGCATCGTACAACGCTTCGACCGACTTCCCAATACGGCTGCTACTTCCTCCTGTAACGACCCTCCGGCATCACATCCGCCTGCCACGCCAAGCTTGACACAGGTCATCCGCCGCGAACTTGAGGCTATGGCTCCAAGTTCTCACTGTCCCCATACGCACGAAAACATGACCATCTCGCTCATTCAAGCTGTTGTCCGCCAAGAAATTGCAAACATGGATATCCAGTCTGCCGTCCGCCCACGTCCCACCCCTACCGCTCCTGTCATTGCCTCTGCTGCACCTCGCCAGTCGTTCCCGAATCGATATCGGAACCCCTCTGAGTGGCGAACACCGGATGACAGGCCAATTTTCTTTGCTTGCTCCCGGGTCGGTCACATCTCCCGCCACTGCCGTAGTAGCCACTGGTACTCCTCGCCTCGACCATACGCTGATCGCCGCTTCGACCGAGACCCTCGGTCTCTGCCGCCCCTTTCTGAACCATACCATGCCGGCCTTCCCTCTCGGGGAAACACCACTAGCCGCTCGCCCTCGTCGCAACGCCGTCAGTCCCGCTCGCCTACACCTCGACGTCCCTCGTCCCCGTCCTACGCGGGCCGCTTCTCGGGAAACTAAGCAATGCAGCCCCCGGAGGTGAGGCTGCGTTGACGACTCGGACCAAACGAGCTAAACGTCGCCTCCCCTCCCTCCCTCCCTCCCGTCCCCCACAGCCTTTCGCGCGACGGAAAAAGTTGCGTTTACTCTCTATATATGGAAAGGAGGAAAGAGACGCTTAATTCTGCAGCCCTTCAGGGAGCACGGCGCGTTGGCGCTGAGCCGTGCTCCCTCAAGGGCTGCAGAAGATAGCGCCAACCTTTCCCTTTCCCTCAAGAACCACTTATCATCATATCACGGCGCAGAACGCGCGTTTGCTCTCCGACGTGCGTTCGCTCCCCGTGAAAGCGCGCATCCCTCGCGCCCTTTCACTCGCACATACAGCGTCCAGAGCGCTGCGACGATTTTATCGCCGTTGACGTCATACAGAACCTCACGGCGACGGCGACGGCAGAAATCTGCTTTGGAGTGTCCATATATTTGCTATCGCAATAAAACGTTGCGAGGCGAGAAGGTGGGTAAGATTTCCGACGCAGCTCGACGAGTGTCCCATTCTGATCTCGTCGAAAACATCCGAGCACCGGCAACAGTCACCAACGCTGCGCGCGTTCGGTGCGAACGCGGGCAAAACGCCGACGGCGTCGACAACATTTCTGCGTGTTGCTGGTGCTGCTGCATGTCCAAGTTTATACAGCTGATAAAACTGCTATCCTTACTCCGTATAGCTCTCTACTAATTTGCTATCGCAATCGATGCTTCGCCTTTCGGGTGAAACTGCGACAGTTTTTTGGGTTACATGTTTGTGTTTCTAGTGGAAGGCAAGCGCCAATGGCGGGCGAATGCTGCTAACCACGACGGCACTTTGTCTTCGGCTGCGACGAAACGTCCACGTTGAAATCGCGAAGGGGAACGCAAGCGCTAATGGTGGGCGGACGCTGCTAACCACGACGCCGAGCTAGCTCGAGATATCGAACGCATGCGACAACGGCGAGCCGAGGAGCCGGCGTTGTGGGCAGAGCAGGTACGACGCAGAGAACGACGTCACTAACGGCGCTGCCAATGGCGCGCGCGCTTGGGTGCGACGTAGAGAACGACGTAACTGACGGCGCAGCCAATGGAGACGTTTAGAAAAACATGAAACGAACTGTTTTTCGTTTCGCCTAGCCATATAAAGCTTTCGCTGCAAATAATCAGAAACCTTCGAAAATGATTGTCAATGTAAGCGGATAGCTTCTGCGGACCACCGAAATCAAACGGACACACCAGCAATACATCCGCAGTATATTGCTGATGTGGACATTATGACAGCGATAGGACAGCAGCAGCGTCACCAAGACGGCGTGACAACAATGGAATTACGACGGTCAGAAGACGCCGACGCGAAGGCGGCGGTATGGCGACAAATGCTGCCTGCGTACGCTGCTTGCGGACGCAAGCAGCAGTACACGTAGCAGTGCAAGCAGCACTGCTGCTTGCGGACGCTGGCACATACCCAGTGACCCAAGATGGCGTCAAAGAGGCTCATTCAATAGCGGCACATATACCCAGTGTTACATATCAAGTTCACGCAAGTTAGTCCAACGGTTGGTTCTGAACCCGGTTCCCTTAGCACACAAGTCCGGTGATACCCATTGGACCATGGGTATCATCCCCATGATAGTACACCCAGTGATCGAAGTTCGCGGGAAAACGGTTAGACACCAACAAACGGGCAAACTTACCGTAAACTGGGCGAAGTTCCCAAAGAATGCTAGTCGCATTTAATATCCTGACAATACTAAAGACAAGTTACGCAATGTGAATAACTGCTAAATTCGCTAGCCCATTCTATGCACGCTACAGTTTCACGCAAGGAGAGAAGTGACGTGGTAGAGCGGCGTGGTCTCGGACTGTCAAACCACACATCCAATTTGCCTGACTATGCAGCCCGAACAAAAGGAAGGTGTTACGTGAACTTGAGGCGTGGCTCTTATGAAGCAGTAGACGAATCAAGCATGGTGTGGTTTAAAGTCCTTCTTAAGCCGCGTTTACAGTACGTGCGCTCGTGTTCAAAATTAACGGACAACCCTCCATTGCGGATCCTGTGGTTCCCACCTCCATTTTGGCATCCCCTAGCAAGAATGTTTGTCGTCCGTTCTACTTGCAGATGTAGTTCAGGCGTATGACTACGCCTTAAACAAGAATAAACGGTAACTATTCCCTCAGTGATGCCCTTCGCGACTTGGAAAATGCTGAGTGGTTTGTACCTTTGCACACGAGAGTACAAGAAAAAAAAATAATGAAGCAGCGTCTATGCGATGTTCGTAGGTCTCAGCACGCAGATGAAGAAGACGGTCGGTAGAACCTAGCGCATAACAACATTCGATCCTCGAACCCCGTTTTAGTACAGGACAGGTTGCTAAATCTAACTTGAAGTCAAGTGCTTCTCGTAAGGAACTCTCTGCCACGCTGGCAAACTGCATATTCCAGGTTCTCCCTTATCATGCACCGTATTTGATTTGCCGTTATGAGGATGATTCAGCACGGTTCCACTGAATGCAAGACGTGTTATATGAAAATGTGCCTGGAAGGGCGTAAAAATGCCCGCGACGAGAACCGAAGCAGATGGCCACGTTTGTTGAAACTTGAACTATGAATTCGTCCTTCCTTTCGCGGAATAATGCTCGCTAGGGCTGACAATTCAGAATTCCGTGACTTTCAGCGGCCTGTCCTGTATTTGCATCTTTTTTTTCCAGCATATGAAAAAGGTTCGTACCGTTTGAAATTTCCCCGGAGACGAAGACATCAACGACGTCGTAGGCATCTGGCATTCATTGCAGGCGGCATTGAAAAAAAAAAGTTGTTTTTTCGCGTACTCTCGTATGGAAAAAAGTGCGGCATTCGCCGAGGCCACTGATGATGTGGTTTTTCTAGCAAGTCGCTAGACTTGGTACGCAGCTTCCCTTCTGACTAGCGCTACACCAACCACTTTCCGCAGAGCCTTGACACAATGCACTGGGGATACTTGCACAGAAGGAGCATTTTGAAGGCGCTCATTCCGTCAGGATGCAGTTCTCATATCGGTTCGTCGTTTTCTTTTCAGTCTGATATGCGCGCAGCCAAGAGCTCATATTCCTTTCAGGCATTTTCTAATGACAGCCAACAGTCTGTCTCTGATGTTTATCTCCTGTGCACGCAATGTGCGTGCGCGCGTGTTTGTCTGCATGTGCGGGGGAGTGAAAAAAAAGGAGGGCGAGGGCGTTTCCGGTTCTGCCCCTCTTGGTTCTTAATTCATCCACAAAACATTCGTTATCGCAGAGCCAGTTGAAAAGGTAATGTCGCTGGTTGTTAGTAATTTCGATAAAGAATAACTTCTCAGACCTTCTTACGTTCTCGGTATCTGCAGGAACCGACGTTGAGTGGCATACGTCCTCGCACCAGTAGCGTCAGTAGGCAATTCCTTCCCGCTAACGTTGTCGTGCAGGCGTGCCTAATCGACGTCAGCGAACGAGATCTGAAAAGTAAAATGTATTAGCATCACAGTTTTACGTCAGGGAATTCCTTTCTGCCGCTGCAGCGACCGTGGCAAGGCGTTGTCACGTGATAGTGCAAAGCGCATGACGCTCATGGCAACGCCCATCCCTCCACAAGTCTTAACAAGCATCTTCATTCGTCTCTCATTACGAGTCTCTTAACAAAAAATACTCCTCTTTCACACCACCTTGTATAGGTAACCATCACAGCAGGAGGTTCCGGGTTTTTCTTTTCGTCGCTCAGTGTCCTCTGTATAGTTACTCTAATTTCACTCCATTTTGTTCTCTGGGTATGGTCATTTACACGAGTAACAATGCATAATGAATAATGAGAAAAATTCACTACGGAAAAGGCAGTGTTATCGGCCAGATTACCGGCCTTGCAATCCGCATCAGGAAAGGGTGGTAAAGAGAGGGGGTGAGAGAATGCAGGCGACGGTGATAGAGGGCAGTTAGCTATGTACTACTGTCGTGGACAAATGAAACGAAAACAAATTAGGGCCAACCGCGTTACTTCACTGCTAATTCAGCTACAGCATGTGAAATAAGCAATACTCCATGCTTGAATGTTTAGCTTTGGACGTACACCATCGTTTTGCGACGTTGTCCCCCCCCCGTAAGAGATCTTTTACTTTGTACTTTCCCGTTCGCGTTTCAACGGTCCACGATAGTACGCGTGCTAACTCAAAGCGGCATTCTTGAAGAAGTAAATTTAGGCCTAAGGCGTCCGAGACTGCACTCCAGTATCCGTCCTTGCTTCTCTTCCAGGTGGCGACCGCACCCGAAACCGCCGAGTCATGGAGTTTGAAGATGTCCTGGAAAAACTCGGATGGCTACGGGAAAGTTCCAGAAAATGCTGGTGTGGGGATACCTGGCCCCCGCTTCCATCCTCATGCCGGGATACTTCATGAGCCAGATCTTCATGCTGTCCACGCCCAAGCACACCTGCCAGCTACCGGACTTTGTGCGCGCCTCATACAACCTGACGGCCTCCGAAGCGCTAGTCCTGAGGGCTGCCCTTGTCAGCGAAGACAACTGCAGGGTGTTTCCCCCCACGGCCCTCAACTCGAGTTTAGTGAACCAAATCTTGAACGGTCCTAACGCCGCAAACGGATCGTCGTGGCCTGCGACCAGCGACATCGAATGGGAACCGTGCGAGAGGTTTGACTATGACAGAACTTTCTATGACAACACCGCTTCGACTCAGGTATACGTACTTTCAATATTATTTCCACATGTTGATAGCACTAGTGCTGATAAGATAATACTCGTCCCGTTGTGAAGTGACGTAGCCACGCTCATAATGGACACGGCACGCTCATTTTCGCGTTCGTTAAACACTCGCTGATATTTCTCAAGTGCGGCATAACAGTACGAGAAAGGTGTCGGCGCGGTATACGAAGCAAAACAGCGTATAAGGCACAATAAACGCACAAACAAGGCGACCGCTTATGTTGTATGGCTTTCTTTTGATGTCACAAAGTGGCGCCCTCTGTTGCAATTATCGCGTCAAGTATGTGCAGCTACGTCGGCCACGCCTTGCTGAACACATCGGTGATAATCTAATCAGCTACGATCCATACAGCGTTACGCTTGGCCAGTGGTCCTTGGAAGGAGACGACCTGGGGATGTTGGAATGCCGGTGGCTCACCCTCATTCATTCATCGATTGATT
This sequence comes from Dermacentor silvarum, assembly GCF_013339745.2. Taxonomy (NCBI): domain Eukaryota; kingdom Metazoa; phylum Arthropoda; class Arachnida; order Ixodida; family Ixodidae; genus Dermacentor; species Dermacentor silvarum. Next base: position 24,979,291 of record NC_051161.1, read on the forward strand.
GATTGATTGATTGATTGATTGATTGATTGATTGATTGATTGATTGATTAGTTCATTCAAGGCAAAGTGGCCACCCTTCCCACTTTGGCAACACCTATAGAACAAAACTAAAATGTTGTACGCATTTGAGCAGACGAGAAAAAGGGTGTGACGTGTGCCCTTAGACAATATCGCCGAGAATTTTCTGCCACTTTATTACTCGTTTCTTTCAACCTGCCATAATTGTGCTGTAGAAAAACGAACCGTTTGAAACTTTTCCAAACTTGTGGAGCGTTAAAAGCGCCGGCTTATTTTGCCATACACCGCGGAACTTGACTCGTGAGGTCAGAAAAAAAAAGAAAAAGAAAGAAAGAACGCTTGTCAAGTTCTCTATTACTTTGTGCAGCAGGTATTGTGCCTCTTTATATTCATAATTTCTACTGTTGCACAGTGCGTGGGTCGTTTTATGTTTGACATCTATTCACAAAGCCTGAGAGGTGCGTTCAATTTTACGCTCGTGTTCCTGGGGCAGACGGGTAATTTCCTTGTCGTTTACCTCAGAAGAGCAACGTTTTCATCTGCATACTTGCGCTCTTTTATTTACCTTGTTTTCTTCAATGCCTTATAGCGGCTCTTGTATTGTCAAAAGAAATGTTAAATCGTTACAAACAACCATGACTGATCCATTTAAGAAACGGCCATGGAAGCATCTTGTTTTGACGACGAAACATTATCTTTCAGAGTAAGTAGGAGTGCTCGAATAGTGAAATTGTCGAATTTAAACAATTAATAATTTAAGAAAATCGTGGTCTTCAATATTCTAATCGAATACTTAGTAGTTTTATATTCTAAAAGTATAACTAAAAATATTAAGCAAGATATGTATTATAACGCTTACTTTCATGTACTCGATATTTTTCACAACTCGCTGTCATTGTTCTTTTCCGAGCTTTGCCTTGTTGTGGTATAGTTTCACATATTGTTCAACTGCCCCTGTCCTCCTTTTTCTTTCGTATTTATTTTGCGCCTTGTTGTATGTACACTTTTTCCAATACTTATTTTTATTTGTTGTTTTGTTTTACTGATTGACCCTTCTATTCTTTTTTTTTTTTATGTATGCGTGCGCCAGCACTTAGACCTCATGGTTGTTCCTGGGCACAATAAATAAACGATTGATTGATTTATATGAAAACACATATACACACACAGAAAAGAACTTAGGGAAGGAGCAGGCTGACAACTGCTACCAAGAGGGGCACAAAGCCTGCCTACTGTTTAGGAAGGCAAAGATAGGAAGCTGAAGTTAAGGGGAAGGAAAGAAGAAGGAAACAGCAAGCTGACAAGCCACAAAGACGAAAGTAAGGCAAGGCATACAGTGAGCAAAAAAAATATTTTATTCAATATGCACAAACATAAATGAATGCCCGGCTCAAATGGCCAGAATTTGAATTCAATTGCGCAAGAATTAGAATAAGAAATCAGAATTGTAGGAGGAGGAAAGAAAGACAGAAGGCAGGGTATGTTAACCAGTAATGCGTCTGGTTGGCTACCCTACACTGGGGTACGGGAAACGGGGAATAGAAAGATGAGATAGAGAGTGAGACAAATATTCGAAGCAATCGAATTTATCATCTTGAATCGAATATTTGCACTTGAAACAGACCCATTCGTATCAAAATTTTCAAATATTTGCTCACCCCTAAGAATAAGGAAATCTGTACGTACATAGACTACACCTATAGAGATTTCATTGACTGCACTATTACAACTCATAATGGTATCTCAACTTCATCGTAGATTCATCGGTAGTTCAATAAAATCGACGGGCTGTTCTGCTCCAGGAGTTTATGTCCTACCTATTCACTACGTGTGGGATCCGCACCGATATGAAGCAGACAGTAAATGTTTAAGCTGACTGAAAAGGAGCGCACGAGCATGGTAGTATCGGTTACCTTTTTAGATTAACCGCTTTAATGCTCCCTTTACCTTATGACGTACGCTGCACAACATTATAATCTCAAACTATCGTGAGATTTCTGTTCAGCGAGGCCTTCTCTACAGTTTTCTCTTCAACATCGAATCCTAAGCGCATTCACAATTCAGACTCAGGCTGAGCGTGCGCCATTCGCCGAGAATTACTTAATCTGACAAATTAAACATACTCATCCGCGCTGAAGTAGAAAAAAAAAGATTGACAAGAAGGACATTATTTGCGGCAGCGCTTGGGCATGCAAGAATAAGCCGATGGCTTTCAAAGCCTTGCAGCATTAAGTCTGCTCTTCCCGCAGGGACGTTTGGTATGACAGTGCACTAGCAGAACTGTATGTGTGCGCGTATAACTTAACATACTTGGAAAAGGCAATCACGAGTTGTTCAAACGTCTGACCATTTCGCTCACTGTGCGTTGAATATTCATTTCTTTTGCATGTGCCTTGAGGCACGCTTATTAGCTACACTCACGTGTACAGCCTACACGTAAATAACTATAATCTGGACAGTTCGGCGGCTCTGTAAACGTAACGACCACATTTCCGGGCCATGAGAACTTCTGGATGGGAACACAGTGATCATTCTGCAATGGCTGTGACCTGCGAGCGTTAAGAAATTGCTGTTGTTTAAAAAGTTCATTACGTTTTCGTTTCTGCGCGCAGCAGAGTTAAATCGAGCGCGTCTGTAACGCACACGCTCCCAGTTAAAAAAAAAGTAAAAATAAAATGCTTATTAGGAACGTGTGTTCCTACGCTATATGGTTAAGAAGTTTCTCGCCGTAATTCTTACCTGCTTTAATTGCGTGTGCTTTCTAGGTGGGCACACGCAATTACGGTTAGGGCACACGGCACCTTTCTAGGCGCCGTGTGACCTAACTGATTAATTTATGCCCGTGTAAAAACGAACACCGGTACGTTGCCCACGCGTAGTTGAACCAACGTGGTGTTCGTTGTTGAAACCTCGTTTCCTGCACTGTTTCCCGGTTTAATATGATACCCTGCCTATACCGGTTCAAGCACAGACGATAGTACTTCGGGTATGCGTCGCCAGTCGGTGGCACTCTCCTAAAGGTAATGGCGAGCCATTCCAAAGCGTTGTTTATGTATGCAGAAATTGCACAAATAACGTAAGTGTTGCAAGTGCTATAGTCAGCGGTAGCCGTAAAGTTTAGCGATTAAACGCACCACATGCTGCCTGGACGATATGCCATTTCCGCTAAATCATTCATTTCCACGTGCGTCACCGTTATACCCTAACTGCAGACGAACGGAACAGGTAGGCTACATTAGATCTGGCTATCCCGAGACACACAGTTGAAGAGTTGTGGCTACTCTTTTCACAATATGATACGTACGTCCCTCCCACATCCAACTTCCAATTCAACATCAGGGAACAAAAAATAAAAAGCTTCGCTGATGTGTCCGACGACGACGTACTTTCGGGGGCAACGTGGCGGTCACTGACAATTATCTTTTTCGTGTCTTTCAGTGGGACTTAATCTGCGAACGCAATCACCTTCCAAGTCTAGTGTTCACAATTACAAGCATAGGAAGCGCGCTAGGAACGATTTTCTTCGGCACACTATCAGATAAGTAAGAACCACCTGTTATACTCTCCTGTACTTGACGAATTGATGAAAATTCGACAGTTGAAATGACGTCACAAATGAAGACTTTCTGCGGAAAAAATGCTTAGTAAACAGGCTCGCTTAGCGAGAACATTCGAGTTTAAAGAATTTTGAGATTTTCACTCAGTGTTATAGTTAGAAATTTACTTTAATATGACGCTATCTATTAAAAGAAGGGAAATAAAAGTACTGTAGACAAACGGAAAAGGTAGGAAAAGGTAGGAAGAGTTGAGAATAAAAGAGCTTGTCGGCCTAATTTTTCCCTAAATATCAATTCGTAAAGCTTATGTTAAATACTTGTGTCCTTTAAAACAAAATTGCCAATGATATATGAGATATGTGCCTCATGCAAGCTTAGGTCTGTTATATGTTGTGTAATTATAGAGTGTAATGATGCAATTGCGCAATTATGTACTGTAGGTATGTGTATTTGCGTTTTTCCACTCAGCTGCTGAACTGTGAGCTTCTGTGCGTGTTATACGACAATTTGAAGTGTTTTATTTATTTATTTATTATTTATTTATTTATTTTATTTATTTATTTATTTATTTATTTATTTATTTATTTATTTATTTATTTATTTATTTATTTATTTATTTATTTATTTATTTATTTATTTATTTATTTATTTATTTATTTATTAAATAATCCTGCATGTTATTTGTACAATCTCATGTGGCTTTCTGGAATCTTGTGGAGAACTTTGTATGTGTTCACGATCTCTGACTGTATTCCGTGTTTCGCGATGAATTTCGTGATTTCATCTTGTTTGCCAAGCCACAAGGAGTAGTCGGTGCCTATAAAGACGCGAACGTCTTTGAAGGTCAACTTCAACGAAATTTCGGAGCGCGTGAAAAGCCTAGTTTAAGACAACGTAGAGTATCGAGGAGCCTCCATGCAAGATTTGATGTTTGAAATACGAGTGACTGCGTCATGAAAAGCTCGCAAGAATAGCTGTTTTCCATACCGAAACTGGTAAAAACGTTGCCATTACCACTTGCCGGAAGTTACGTATGGCCCAGAACGCGCGGCTCCTCAACATGTATAGCCTCCGAGCTCGCGGTGCGCTGAAAAGATCTCGGAGGCGATGTTCTGGCAGCTATATACGTCACAGCCGCTTACCACCAGGTGCACGCGACGTCTGCTTTGGAGCTGTTGCTCAAAGGCTGCTAACAAGAAAACTCTGCTCTTATCAGCCCTGCGGCTTTTGCCAAGATTGCTTATCCGGTATACAGGGTGTTATTGCGAAGACGTCTAGCAATTTTTGAAGATCACCTGTGAAAGCTGCTATCAATTCTAGTCCTTGAGCTGGGTTACTCAAAGAAGCGGACATTAGTTGCACGATAATTCGAAATGCATATTTGAATAATTACTAAAAATTCACAAATGCAAACTAATTACCTTACGGCACATATGGCAACTTACAATTTGTAGCCGAAGAGTTCGCAAGGCATGAAACGAATTCTGTGGATGACACCATTTGCAAGATTTGTGCCATCAAACATGCTGTAAGGATGCACTGCTGTTCCACTTACTCTTTCAACAAAACGCCGTTTTATGCTGTGAAACACAAAAGTAACTGGGCCGCCAATGTACTTCTTCGCAAAGTTCGGGAATTAATATCTCATAACTGGTGTCATCCCGAGAATTCGTTCCAAGTGGATCCGCCTTGCGAACTCCCCGGCCACAATTTGAGATTGCAATTATGTGACGTGAGGAAATTAGTTAGAAACATAATTAGTGAATTTTAGTAATTACGCAATTATGCATTTCCTTTTCTCGTGCAAATATTGTTCGTTTCTTTGAACAATCCTGCTCAAGGATTAGAATCATGCTATCTGCCACGGGTGATTTTTTTTAACTTGTTTAAAATATTCGCAGAAACACCCAGTATACTGCTCATTTATAACCAATTTGGCCGAAATAATATTTAGTTGCAGCTGGCCTTTAATACCACGTCATTAAAAAGAAAGGAAAGAAATGGGCGAATGCACGGCGTCAAACATGCGGCGTTTTGACGACATCTTTCATTCTTTGACATCCCTCTAAGGCGAGGATGCAGTACAGTTGCGGCTGTAGAATGTTAGAACTGGGATTTGGGCGCTGCAGCAATGAACATGGAAGGCCGCGTGATGAGAACGAGCGTGCCGACGATCGCAAGACTCGCTATTATGACAACTAATGGGGGCTAATAATCCTGAGACGGTGATTCTTCAGGATCGGCCGTCGGTTCACCTTCTTCATCACCGTGGTGGTGGCCACCGTGTTCGGCATATCGTCCATCCTCGTGACCAACTTCATCGCTTTCATCGTCCTGAGGTTCGTCAACGCCACCATCATGCCGCAGATATTCCAGATCCCGTACGTGATACGTAAGTATACAGTGGAGCCATGCCGTATAGACCGCCTCTTCCTACTCTCTGTATGTATACCGCGGTGTGCAAATGACCGAAGGAGCGTATCGCAAGCCCTGCGGTAAGGAGCTCTAACGCTGTGAGCTGTGTGCCGAAGGAATCTGCAAAAGCTATAGGGTTTTCTTTTTTCTTGTTTTGGAAAGATACGAAAGATACGGTTTAATTGCACGCCGCGCAGAGACAGTGGTTCAGTGTTTTTTTATACAACGCAGTCACTGGCGCAGCCGGGCTTGCCCGCGCAAGGACCGCCACTGCGGAAACAGACGCTGCCGTATAGACGAAGGCCTCGTGACAGGGGCCATAAAGCGCATAGGCGTCACCTCCACGTACTCCTTTGCAGCAACAAATATTCAAATCCTGAGTTAATATCGTTATGTAGCGCAGCCTTCCTATGGCACCTCAGAGAGGGTCTCAGCAATACGATGCACGAAAAAGTTTATTTATTTATTTATTTATTTATTTATTTATTTATTTATATTTATTTATTTATTTATTTATTTATTTATTTATTTATTTATTTATTTATTTATTTATTTATTTATTATTTATTTATTTATTAACATCTGTCAGGCTGTTTTCGGCTCGACTTGCTGGCATTTGAGCGAAAGACCCTCCGGCCAGGACGAGACCGCTCCTCCGAGCCCGGTCCAACACCTCCAATTACTTCAGACATAATTAATTATTTGATTAATTATTGACTAATTAACTGATAACTAATTATTCGATTGATTGATTGATTCTTGATCTATTGATTGATTGCTTTATTGATTTATTTATTTATTATTCATTCATATTCATTATGCAATATTTATTTATTGACTGATTGAACACGCAACACAGTGCTGGAGCTGGTGGGTACCAAGCAGCGCACGGCCATGCTTGCCGTGGGCTGGATGTCGTGGACCGCTGGTCTGTGCCTGCTGCCGCTGGCAGCTTTTCTGACCCGCGACTGGACCGTACTCGGTCTCATGTGCTCTGCAGCAGCGGCGCTCAACGCTGTCTACTGGAAGTAAGGCGCCATTCTGTTTTGCCCTACGTATGGCATTTGCTGCGTGGTTAAATGCTCGATATATATATATATATATATATATATATATATATATATATATATTGTAATGAAGCAGAGGCCGCCCCTGTGTATGTGCCGACTGAAGAGGAAGACGAAGTATCGTGCCGTGATCGCGAGTGAGCCCCGTGCTACGAAAAGCCCTTGCAGTGCCTACCTTTACGTAGCGTTCTCGCAAGGTTATCGACGACAACAAACCTCGTCGCATTTGCTGGAGGTTGCTGAGATCCTTCGCCTCGTCCTGGAGCTCCGCACTCGAACCCTGCCAACACCAACACTGTCGCCCAGCACTATGCCTGATCCAGCCACTTGTTGCCTGCACCACCAGCTGCCACTGTCGTCTGCGCCGGCGTCCCTCTTCATCGCGACCCACCCATTTGCAGTGGGACCGCCGAACACGACGCGGAAGACTGGCTCTCATCGTACGAACGTGCAAGTGCCAATAACAAATGGGACGACCAGTCTAAGCTCTCCTACGTGTCTTTCTACCTCGCCGACGTAGCCAAACTGTGGTTCTTCAACCACGAATCAGACTTTTCAAGCTGGTCAGCATTTAAGACACTTTTTGCCGAAGTCTTTGATCGCCCCGCTGTGCGTAAGCTACGCGCTGAACAGCGTCTGCGCCAGCGCGCACAGCAGCCTGGAGAGACATTCACCAGCTACGTCGAGGATGTTCTCGATTTATGCAAGCGGGTAAATCCCACCATGTCAGAGGATGACAAGATCAAGCATATCTCAAGGGCATAGAGGACGGCGCATTCCAGATGCTGCTGGCAAAAAGCCCAACGACCGTATCCGTTCTTACTAACCAATGTCAGAGCTTTGAAGAGCTGCATCGCCAACATTCCATCGCCCGCCAGAACATTCAGCATGCCGATTCCGTCTCGAGCATTGCGATTTCTGCGGACCTTCTGCCCAACTCGACCCTATCGCAGCATATAAAAGCTTTTATTCGTGAAAAGGTGGCCAGGCAACTCTCGCTGCTGCCTCATAGCGACGCACCTTCGGCAGCTTTGAGTCCAACGCTACAGCAAGCAATCAGTAATCAGATATCGGAAGCGCTTCCTGCAGCTCCTACAACCTCCCCACCCAATCCTATGAGTGTGCCGCAGCCCTATACCGACTTTCCCAATCACCCTACGTCGCCACCGCTCAGTTACGCAGCCGTGGTTGCACGGCCTCCTCCGCCGCCAGCTTCCTTTTCATCGCCCATGCATCCGGCTTCAATTCCTGTTGCCCGACAAGTCACCGCAGTTTTTTCGTCCAACCGCGACGTGGCGCACTCAAGACAACCGGCCTATCTGCTTCGCCTGCGGCATTGCTGGTCATGCGGCGCGCTTCTGTCGCCGCCGCGCCCCAACAACGCCTACCACCTTTGAAACGCCCATCTACGCACCACAATACGCCGCCGCGTCTCCGTTTTTCACCGAAACGTCTTGAAACCGATCGCCGATCAGAAAACTCGTCGTTCCCCTTCCCTCGTCGGCGTTCGATTTCACCCCTGCGTCGTCGAGATCCCACTGAAGCGGGAAACTGACTGGTGCAGTTTCCCGACGACGAGGTTTATTGTCCCGACGAGGTTTATTGTCGTCGATAACCTTGCAAGAACGCTACGTAAAGGTATGGCACTGCAAGGGCTTTTCGTAGCACGGGGCTCAATCGCGATCACGGCACGATACTTCGTCTTCCTCTTCAGTCGGCCCACATACACAGGGGCGGCCTCTGCTTCATTACTATATATATATATATATATATATATATATATATATATATATATATATATATATATATATATATATATATATATATATATATATTACGCCTGCCATGCACACTGCACTCCGTGAGTGACATTTATCTCCACCTTTGTTGTTCGTAACATTAAGCTCCGCTGGTTAGTGACGATGTAACGGCGCACAGAGTTAAACCTGAACGGCAGGCAAGGGCGGACGATAGAGGTGCGGATTTCCATATAAAGCTTATTACGCGATGAGTAATTCCTCGCCAAATAATAAAAAAGCTTAGCTTTGCACTCGGCCGCGCAACGCTTGAAAACAGCGAAGTAGGGCGCACTTTCCGAAAGTGCACGCGAACTTTTCATCTTATTACTCATGATGATGATAATTTCTTTTCGCGCGTCTCGGACTTACGGCCGTCACTGCGCGTTGCATAGCGCAGCTTGCAAACACCGACACCACGTTCCACGAGACCCGCTCCGTGAAAGGAAAGGTTGGCGCTATCTTCTGCAGCCCTTGAGGGAGCATGGCTCAGCGTTTCACTCTCGCACTCATAGCGCGCAAAACCTCTTCACCTCGCAGAGCACGAGCGTACGAACGCGCCAGCTGTGGACGAAGACGACGACGCTCGAACGCAATCATATGGTTTGCATAAATGCATGCTATGCATGCTCTGCAGGCGTGGCTGTATAGCCTAGTGGTTACGACGCTCGCTTTGGGACCGAGGGTACGCGTGCTCCAATCCTGCCTCGGCAAGAAAGTTTATTTTATTTTCTTTCTTGGTAGTTTCTTGCTACGCACCACAAATTACGGCTGGCTTCTTGCTACGCACCAAAAATTGCGGCTGGTTTAAACAGCTTCGCTGTTAATAGGGTACGTACACTTAGAAGTAAGCATTTGTCTTGCGGCCGAGATCCTGCTATTTCGCCGTTGTGTCCAGGAGTGCAAAGACAACACCTGTACCACAGCAGTGTGCTTGATAACAAATGAATTTCTGAACTGGAACACAAGTCGCTGCCTGTGGCTTCTTCAGTGTAAGAACCCGTCCCGAAATTTTACTGATTCTTCACAGAAAACAATTCTTAGAGGCACTGCGGGGTTCAGAGAGGGCTCCGCGAGTGAATGTCAGACGCAGCTTGACTCATTGCTTCCTGAATAACGGTTTGAGCGACTGCAAGCTGTCGGGAAACTCCCTAGCAACTCTCAAGAGTCACACATCCAACTGATGGGGGAACAGTCTGGGATTGCCGGTAACCGCGCAGCATTTCCCACCCCACAGAAAAAAAATTCACAGGCCTGCGCGGAACACGCAGCACAGTCACAGCGTAAGCTGGTGGAGCGGCTCATGAGTATACCTCCAATTTCGGCACCACCACAACATCGTCTTCGCGGCAAAGTCTCTTCGGCTCGTTTGAGGATAACGATCTGAACTGTCCGCCCGGCGTCGATGGCAAGCTGCGGCTTGTAATGCTCTCTGCACAGCAGTCTGCTGAGACCGATGATGCCTGGTAGTAGCCGCGCACGTAGCTCTACGATTCATTTCTTCAGCAGTGGTTCGTACCGTGCGAGGAGACGCCATAACGTATACCGAAGAGGTATAAAAAATACGCGGCGCACATCTCACATCCCTTGACCTGTGGCACGGTACGTTGTTGTTGTGGATGATGATGATGATGATGATGATGATGATGATGATCGTTGATTGGAATTTTCAAAACGGGCTGGTGACAAATGGTCACCAAATGGTCACAAATGCTTCAGTTAACCAGGTCCCCAGTTACATGCAGCATGCAACTGCTATATGCAACTTACATGTCGGGCACGCTGCGTTTGCAGGCGTGTCCAACATGTGCGTGCCCACCTTCTGATTACGGTTGTGCAGGCGCTTCAACTAGATGGCGCCACCATACTGGCGGAGGCTCGGGATCACGTTGATTGCGCGCTAGGGCGCGTTTATAGGGGATTTTTTTGCTGTCTCATAGCAAGCGCTTGCGCGGCTCAGTGTAGAGTATCGACTCCCGTGCAGTGGACCCGGGTTCGATCCCGGCGGGAACCGAGTATTTTTTCTCATTTCTGGCGATAGCGGTTACGGACACCGGACACCAGCGGCGGAAGCGGCGGCGGACACCATCGCCAACCCGAAACGGCTATTGGAATTAGCCCATAACAGCTTATGCTGTAAATACGTCAAACTGATAGCGTATGACAGCTTTTGTTTTCACTTCCCCGTCCCTAGAACAATGTATCGTGCTCTGGGCAGCGTCACTTGTATACAGGACTTCCTACCGCGGCGGCACTACATTTATTGACTCAGCCGGCCCCCGTTCGAGCAGCCCCCGCCCGATTACCAATCCCAAGTCGACGACTTGCAGCCCTTCCGAATCACTTTCCGAAAAGTGTTGTTGTTGTTCTCCGACCGCTGAAGGCATATACGTACGGATAAATGCGTCGATGAATAGTCATCATTTTAACGTCCTCAGCATCACCATAATCACCATCACCAGCCGCAGCAGCCTGTTTCATGTTTTCTCCTAGAGTCCTTCTTTCATTACCCCGAGATACCCGCCATGGTTGCTCAGTGGCTATGGTGTTGGGCTGCTGAGCACGAGGTCGCGGGATCGAATCCCGGCCACGGCGGCCGCATTTCGATGGGGGCGAAATGCGAAAACACCCGTGTACTTAGATTTAGGTGCACGTTAAAGAACCCCAGGTGGTCTAAATTTCCCGGAGTCCCCCACTACGGCGTGCCTCATAATCAGAACTGGTTTTGGCACGTAAAACCCCATAATTAAATTAATTAATCATTACCCCGAGACATCCAATAATTTCTGCATTGCGTCAGCGGATCCCATCCTAGCAGTCATCTGCTCTACGCATTGCATGACCTGCTTAAGGATGTCTAGGAGAAAGTAAATTTGCAGGCGAAGCCTTCAATTTTTAAAAAAATTGGCGATTGGTAGACACACCCACCAATCGCGAATTTCTTTTACGCGCTGATGGCTTTGCCTGTACATTTAGGCAACAATATTGTCTAGGTGCTGTGTTAAAGGGCTGTTTCAGCGTGCCAGCCAAACGTTGTGCTCTCCTATCACATTCACGTGCACACAGCTCACGTGCTTGTACACGTGTCTCTTCTTGGTGCCAGGCTGCTGCCGGAGTCTCCGCGGTGGCTTTTATCGCGGGGACCGCTTCAGCGAAGCCACCCGCGTGCTGACACGCGTCGCGAAGACAAACGGCGTTTGCCCGCCCAAAAGCCTGGCCAACGACTTGGAGGTAATTGGCTAATCGAGCGTGCCTCAGCAGTCTCTCTCCCTCTCATCAGGACGCGCATTCTCTTTTTTGTTCTGTCGCATTCCTTTCCTTCACACTTGGCTCTGTTATCGGAACGTTCCTCGCTGACGCCATTATTGATCGAAAAACCTGATAGTGCCCCCCCTGGTTGGCGCTGCGGTAGACTCGTGTCCATCAAACAAGAAAGAGAGCGGGAAACAGTTGTAGAGGCGAGAAAATTGCGGGGAGAAGTAATGCGACTGACCTGCTTACGCTGCAGAGAGAAAACAAAGTTATCCTTTCGGTCATCATGAAAGGGGAAGCTGTAATTGTACACATGGACAGGGAAACTTGCCCCCACTGTGGCTATCGGTAGGGCTCAAGCAACAACAGTCACCTTCCAAAATCTAGGAAAGCCCCTCATGTAATGTCCTATTGGGATCCTCGAGGTATCAATAAATAAAAGAAGTGGTGTATAAACGGCTGGTTTCTCGGAGCACTAAACCGAAGCGAACGTGTAGTAATGCCTTCAACAAATCGAAGATAAAGAACTACTTTCAAAAATAAGTTCTCGAAGAAGAAATCGGTTCTCAAGTATTATACGTGATTTCTCTCCCTCCCTTATTCTTTTTCACGAGAAAACATGCCAAGCAAGTTGCCCTCGTTCGTATCAAAGCAACAGACATATTCTTGAGAGTGATCTTCTCGACACCGAATACCTAATGGCGTTATCATTTTCCTCTTGCCAGCGGGTCCAGAGGAAACTCGCAGAGGAAGAAAAGTGGCCAAGTCGTCTACTGCTGACCTCATGCGGATGCCGAAAGTCCGTAGTAACTTTCTCATCATCACTCTCAGCTGGTATGTAAACTTTTGCCGAAAGTAATGTTAAGTTTAATGGCCATTTCTCTTGACTCCTGGACTGAGGGTACCACTCACTGCAGAGCGGAGGAGGTACCTACGCTCGTGTGCTCTTTTGCATAAAGTTTATTCCTCTCTCTCTCTCTTCTCTCTCTTAATGCTACCTGTGTTTTAGGTTAACAGACTGCGAATGCACGTATGTATTCTGAGATTCGTGTCTTGCTGTACTACACGTGGCGTGTGGAACATTGTGATATGAGAAAACAGCGAATATGGGAGCGAATGGGGAAAGAAATGTTGGCAAGGATCTCCTAGCATCAGTCGTCCTTATAATAAGAAAAACAAGACTTTTCAGCAACACCGAAGCATACACCGTGCCCCACATAACAAAACACTTACGCAGTGAAAAGCTCTAGTCTTTTGGCATTACTCTTCGGAATGTGGATGTCGCGAGCATACGAATGTTTTCAAAAGGTACGTCCGGAAAGTTTTGTAAGTTCACTTTTAGAGTGCAGCTCTTAGGGCCTGTGCCTGCGTTGACGTCAGCGTCCCTCGGCGTAACCGAGCGAACGAGCACAGCGAAGGAAGAAAGCGCGAACGCGGAGCGCAGCAGGGGATGAAAGACGGCGATAGCGAAGGGAGCGTGAGGAGTAAAGCGGAGGAAGCCACCTTGAAGCATCACCAGATGACGCTCACGTCTGCGCATCCGTGGCAGCGGCGGCGCCGGCCGTGCGGGGGAATGAAAGAAGAGAACCAGAAAGCTCGCCTTGGCGCATAGCGTTCGTCGCAAGCGTTTCCTGTTAAAGTTACGGTTGTGTATATAAGCTTCGCGGCAACTGCGTGGTCGGTCTATATAGCGCCGCGCGTCGCGGCTCTGACAGTCGGTGCGGTGATTGGTGCGATGCCTCAATATATCGCGAAATGAAAACACGTATAGAGCTGCGTTAAAATTTCGCATCAGGGTATCGTGATCGACGGTGATTTTTTTTTTCAATGTTCAACTTTAGCCAGCTCCTCTTCTTTCACCACCAAATGCTAATATATGACTAATAGGAAATCATTTCAAGCTGTCAAGACAGGCGAGCTCGTGTTCACAGTTTTACAATTTTGTGCAAACTTATAAATGACATAATTATCTCCCATCTACACAAAGCTGTACTACACTACAGTTAACAGTGTTAACTATCCTCAGCGTTCCATTGCCACGTATCCGTTTCTGATGCGAAAGGGGAAACGGTAAGTATGCTCACTTTCCATTCCGATACATAAGAAGATTTCTTTTATCCGTGGTTATGCAGGCCCCTAATGAAATCCACAAGAAGAGCAGTGCGTAAAGAACAGGGCCGTTTTGCTGCAATGAACAAGTGGCTGTGACGATAGGTGGGAGCTCTGAAGTATTCATTTGCACCCGCTGCCTACCGAGCCAAACGCCGCTGATTCGTCCAAGCTCTGGAGTAGATGCCCATTTCGAAATTTCGACGGGACATTGAGCCATTATAAGATTTAATATATTTGACGCCTGCATAACTTAGTCAAGACTGCGACCACTGACATATTCAGGGGCAGTAGGAGAAAGAGTAAAGCCACGGCTACTCTGCCTCGCTTGACATGCTGAGACTCGCGCTGTCTACGTTTGAAACAAGAAAATAAATCGATCATATGATAACCACGCAGAAGACAGCCATCTCAGCTCTCAACCACTGAGTCAGTGATGCTTTCGCCCGTCATCAAGGGTCGCCAACGCGGGGCATACTACGGCAATGAGCATCAACGTGACCAACATGAGCGGCAACGAGTTCGTAAACTTCTTCCTTCTGGCCTCGTCGAGTTCCCAGCCTGCGTGATCGCCTGGTGGGCATGGAGAAACTGGGGCGTCGCTGGATGAACGTCTTTTTCCAGTTCATGGTCAGCGCATCGTGCATCGCCTTCTGCCTCGGCCCAAAGGTGAGCGCTCGTGCGTGTTCCCGGTGAGCCTCTAACAGCGACAGCATAACTTATTGCGGCGATATTTGTGGCGTCTGTGACGGGTATCGTTGTCGCGATCCTTCTACAAAACGTCGCCGGAAACAGCAACTCTCCTCCATCTTGTTATTCGGCATTCAAAAGTGCGTCCCCAACGCGAGAATCAAGGGTCGTCTTCGTCACAGTTGTCGTCGTTATGCGGTTATTGTCATCGTCATGATTACGGCTGTCCTCATCCCATTGCCTTACGTTGGACCACTAGCTACACCTGTTTGTTGTTGCACTAATCCTCTCAAAGACTGATATTGCCGCCCCCCCCCCCCCCAAAAGCCAAAATATGAATTTCACGTGTGGCCATTTAAAGCGACGCTTTTAGATTA